>NW_025369798.1:0-12058 GCF_016433145.1 Gracilinanus agilis | reverse complement strand
CTCTCTCTCTCTCTCTCTCTCTCTCTCTCTCTCTCTCTCTCTCTCTCCCCTCAAAAGAAAAATCCTGAACCCTGTCCCACATTTGTAAGCTCATTTTGGCTCTCCCTGGCCCTGACTAGAGCCCTTTTTTTGTTGTTCAGGAGGGTGAATGTCTCCGCGTAGAGACATTTTCAGAAATCCAATTCTGGAAAGCTGGGGAGTGTTTCTTAAGAGAGTCAGCTCCAACAGGAAGGCATTACCAGGACATTTAGAAAGCATTTAACTGTTTGTGTGCTGCTGACTTTGCCAGAAGGAGGATGGATCAAAAGGAGTATAAGATGCTGCTCTCTCTATAAAGCCCTCTTTTGCATTCTCACTTGCAAAGAGAGGGAAAGGCTTAATTTAGGAGGGAATAGAAAGTCTAGAGAGCAAGACAATGACATGCAATAGAAAGATCCACGTTGACTTTGAGATAAGAATGTTTGAGTTCAGAGGGGGCTTTGCTCCCTGGGAGATGATGAACAAGGAACCTCATTACTCCATGCCTTAGTTTCCTCATCTGTGAAATGAAGACTTGCACTAGATGGTTTCTAAGTCTCATTCTATTCTTGAGCAGGTGAAAGTTAAATTCTGTGAAATGAACATCAATAGACAAAAGCTTTTGGATGGGATTGAGAATGCCATATCTTGGCAGTGGAAGGACCTTATACTTGAATATGCTCTCACCCCTCTGTGTAGGATTGCAGGGAACTATTTTAATACAAAAGCATTTCATATCTTTTTTTTCCAGATAGGCAGAGTGAGGCTTTTTAACAAATTGGTAGGAAACTTTGGTAAGAAAATTAAAGGTTGGTAAATTGGTAGGTTTAATTGGCAGGGAAATAAAGTCATCTGTTTTATCTCTGGCAAGTCTTTCTTTAAATTTCTAGACCTAACAAAGTTCCATTAGGGCAAGAAGTAGGCTTCAGTCTTTTTTGTACACTACAATGCTTTGCATAGCATCTTGATCTTTGTAGGTACTTAGATGCTTAGAACCAATTCTCTTCTTCAACCAGTATAGACCACAGCTCCTCTACATCTCCTTCTGAATAATTACTATCCATTGTAGGGATTAAATAATTATTTGGGAAACTAAATTGGAAGCTGATGATAAAATCTTTTGATGATACTCAATGGACTTTATATCTCTGTTATTATAATTTCCTCATTTTGCATTTTACACAAATCTTATATACTGTGGAATAGACTGGAAAACATAGCCCAGAACAAACAAAAAAGCTGGGAAATACAGCTTTTCCCAGATTGAAGGAGGGATTGAAAGATCATGGAAGATAAAAGTCACACAGGAAAGGGGAAGACTAGAATTTTTTTACTTTCTGTGGAAATGGGACTGGTCTAGTTCATAACTGTACCTGTGGGTAGCTGATGGCAAGTAAAGGACACTGTTACCCCAAACACAATGTGATAATTGATGGAACCTTGTCTACCTAATTGAGTCACTTAAGGAGTAATCTGTGTGTACAGAATTCGTTTTTTCCTTGGATATACATGCATGCTGCATTGTGGGAGAAAGTAAAATTATTCTCTTTCCATTCTCTTTTGTCTTATTACTCCCTGGTCAACTGTTGCCTCTATCCTTTGAGAGTCTGTTGACTTGCAATCTGTATTTTTATAAGGAATTTTGTCTCCAGATATGGATTTGTGTTACATTCAGAGTGATCACTTTCTATAATTGAGGAGATAATTCTTTTCTACCAAAAGGACAGAAAGATCAAAAGAGAACCTCAGACCAGTTTCTTTTTTTTTTTTTAAACCCTTACCTTCCATCTTGGGGTAAATACTGTGTATTGGCTCCAAGGCAGAAGAGTGGTAAGGGTAGGCGATGGGGGTCAAGTGACTTGCCCAGGGTCACACAGCTGGGAAGTGTCTAAGGTAAGATTTGAACCTAGGACCTCCCATCTCTAGGCCTGACTCTCAATCCACTGAGCTACCCAGCTGCCCCCTCAGACCAGTTTCTTTAGAGTTAACTGTGATGCTCCCTCTCTCACTGACTAAGGAGAGATTTCATATGCAAAACCTTGATGCAAAGAACATAACATTCCAGTGTCCAAGACATTCAAGAATGCAAACTGCTTGGGGAAGGACTCCCTATTTGTTGAGAATTAAAGGAAAAACTGAAATGTAGTTTGGTATAATTAAGATTAAATGAGCATCTTACATGTCGGACCATAATAAACTCCAAATGGATATATGGACTAAATATAAAAAGTCATATGATAAAAATAGTTCTTATGAAAACAGAAAGGAAATACTTTCCACAATTGTGGCTAGGGGGAAATTCTTAGCAAAACAAAGAATAAAGGTGATAGTTTCTGATTATGTGAAGTTAGAAATCTTTTTGTACAAACAAAATCCTTGTCACCAAAATACAAAGATAAATTATTGAATGGAAAAATAATTGTAGGAAATAAGTCCAATAAAAGCCTCATATTCAAGATATACATAGAGAGTTCACATAAATGTATTAAGGTCAATGATTGTTCCACTACAGACAAATGCTCAAAAGATATGCTCGAAAAGTTTAGAACAGGAGATCGATAAACTTAATGACAGTATGAAAGAATGCTTCAAATCATGAATAATATTTTTTTGGGCCTAGACTTTTAATTTCATTGACAAAGGAAAATCTTCTGAAGAAACTCCCTTAAACAATGCATACCAACAACTATTCAGTAATTTACATTTTTAGAGATTTGCTTGGGAGCACTTAGACATTAAGTGACTTGCCTAGGGTCACAAAACAATAGATATAAGAGGCAGGGATTGAATCAAGCTGAGGCCAGCTACTACTCCATTAAAATTAGAACAATTCTGTTGTTTCATCTAGTGTCAAAAATGGAAAAAAATAATATTCAGACAGCAATAGTGGAGGGAACTTGGGAGAAGTACAATAACATATTGTTTGTGGAGCTATGAATTGTGGAATTCATTAATAAGTTCTGTGGAAAGAAATTGGAATTATGTTGGGGGTGGAAATCTCTTGACCCAGTGATCCCACTAATGAACATATAACCCAAGGTTGCATTGGAGATAATGTGTTATATATGTGTATACATGTACAATGTATTTGTATGCATATGCATCTCTATATATGTATATATGTATGTGTGGTATTTTTATATGTACCCCCCCACATACATAGAATAACTTTTCATGGTAGCAAAAAAAAAAAAAGGGAGAAAAAATGGGTGCTAGGGAATAAAAGGGAAAGAAAGGGAATAGTTATTATTCCACAAAAAGAAATGATGACCATGCAGAATTCAGAAAAAGATGATTAATCACCAAATGGAATTATCATACACTAACCTGTATGGTTCTAAACATGGAAAAAGTTCCAGCTCCTTTGAATTACAACTTTTGCTGTGGTCCTTAAGTGCTCCTCCCTGCTCTGGAGGGAATGCTGGGTGATGTGAACATCTTAATAATTTTCAAAAAGTGTCTAGCTTTCTAGCTCCAAATCCTCTCTTTGGAGAGACACTGACAACATCTGAGTTTAAAGAATGCAGTTAATGTGGACCACCTAATCAGAATGAGAAACAAAGCCTCCACCCACAAGACTCCTCACATTTTTTGAATCTGCTACCATATTTCACCAAGTCCTAGGTAGGGATCTTTGCATCATGGAGCTCATCGTTCTTAGGAACAGAAATGAATATCTGTAGTATTTTTTCCCTTTGCATTGAATTAGTAGAAAGAAAAAATATATACATATATATTCTACTTAATGGTTAAATGCCTTTAACTTCTTCTAAACCAGAAAGGTCATAATTCAATTCTTTTAATCTCACCACAGCTGTTTCTCATGAAAGTAGGTAGTAGTAGTAGTAGTAGTAGTAGTAGTAGAAAAACTTTTTCAAGTGGAAAAAAAAGATGGGAGAAGATAGGAGAAAGGAATAAGCTTAGGATGGTGGATCCAAGTGGTTATGAGGAGGAATCTACCTTCCAGCATTCCATATTTTTAATATATATCAGGTTTAATAAATCAGTTAAGTAGGGGTGCATGTTTAACAATGAGATCTCTAAAAAAAGAATGCACACATGATATACCTTTAAGCTTAATCTACATTATTAACATTTTCTCCATTTTTCCCCTCAAGTCTAGGACATCAGCAAAACAATAAATCAAGCTCTGATTTGTGACATTTAATGACTTGAGGCATAAATTCTCACCCTGAAAACTGAACAATTGGCTTTTCTGAGTAAATTTGAGCTGTCTTCAATAGACTTCTGAAAATGAGCCAGTTTCTTTGGGATCCCTTGCATGTTATCACACCAAAAATTTAAGGAGGTAACTGGGAATGGAATCTAGTACCCTAACCTGCATGGACAGTGTGAGAATGATGGTAGAGAAAAGGTAGAGATATGCTTTATGTAAATGTCACAAATGAACATATCAATTTTACATTTTGAAAAGATACAAATCTACATTCGGAGTTGAGTTTTTTCTGTTATTTCTACTTCCCAACATTACATGGTTCACAGTACATTTTAAAAAGCATCCTAAAGTAAAATTAAAAAAAAATTAAGTGCATTCAAATGTACTTCTATGAAGGAGGAAAAAATATAGCTGAAGGGTGAACCATAGGGATTTGAGTGAGATAAAACTGTTTATGAAACTAAATTGCAACAGAATCCATATGAAAAGCTTAGCTAACGAATTCATGCCTTTCAGTTTGTATTTTGCCTGCTTTTACCAATCTAACCAAAATGATTCCTAGATAGATGATTCCAGAGTTGCATGGCTTCTGTCTCCTTTGTAGGAGTTCATGATAACTCAGTACAGTTATTTCCTGTTCTCATAGGTACCTATAGAATGATGATATCTACTCTCACAATACAGAGAATATTCGAAGTCATGACTCTCGGTTTAGGTTTAGTTTAATTCCATTCAATTGGACAAAAGTTTCCTGAGTACTTTCAATGTACCAAAAACTGTGGTAAGCGCCTCTTTGATGATACAAAAACAAAAATAAAGCAGTTCCTTCCCTCAAGGAGCTTATTTCTTACTAGGGGTGGGGAAGAACAGTTATATAAGTAAGTAAATCCAAACTATCCACAAATGTGACATGCTCTGATGATATGCACTGGTTAGGACACCCAAATCAAATGACTTCTACCTCTTTTAGCCCCGGTGATTACATCACAGGATGTGTCAGATAAAATAGACAAGATGATGTTAATGTTTTAAATTTAAGTTCTTGAAAGGGAATTCACTCATTGCCTTTGGCCTTGAACCTCTACCAATGGGAGTAGGGAGATTTCTTTCTTCTAGTCTCTCTCACTGACCACTCCGCTTTTTTTCATCAGAGCCTTTTGCCCAGTGGGAGACAGTACCCAAGAAGGAGCAGAGGAATACTAAAGGAAGATTTACCCACTTTGGTATAACTCACTTTGGGTAAATATGAAAAAAGTCCAGTCAAGCTTGATGAAAAGTCATCTTGCCATTGGTTGAAGAGCAGCCAGACTGACTTAAAAAAGTTAGCTAAATCCTCTACAATCAGTCAAGGCAGAAGGACTAAAGGAGTGTGACTAACCCATGACAGTCTAGAAAAAAGTGAAACCATAGAAGTTCTTGAAAGAGAATTCACTCATTGCCTTCGACCTTGGGAGTAGGGAGATTTCTTTCTTCTAGTCTCTTTCACTGACCTCTCCGCTCTTTCATCAGAACCTTTTGCCCAGTGGGAGACAGTACCCAAGAAAGAACAGAGGAATGCTAAGGAGTATTACCCCTGGCAACAGAGGAGATTTGGTTGTGGATTTAAGAAATCCTTGAGAATATGGAGTCCAGAGAACTCAGCAGTGCAAACCCATCATAGATACTGCACCCAGGGGAGAGTGGTGTTGGACAGTCTTAGAGAAGATAGACCAGGTTGGGCTCTCTAGAGCCAAAGGAACGAATTATCTTGGTCCTATATTCCCAATATTCTCCCTATATGTTTACTTTTAGCATTTATACTTTGTACGTTAGTGAGAGAATATGGCCAGGTTTATAAGAGGTGATATTTTGTAGCTAGTTTTCCTACTGTCAAATCTTAGAAAATTATTTTACTTTTATTTGTGTCTATCAGTTAATAAAAGTAATGCATGGGGGGGGGTGCAGCTAGGTAGCACAGTGGATGGAGCTCCAGGCCAGAGTTGAAAGGACCCGTTGTTCTAAACTGACCTCAGACATTTCCTAGCTGTGTGATTCTGGGCAAAGGAACTTAATCCCAAGTGTCTAGCCCTTACTGCTTTTCTGCCTTAGATTTGACATTTAATATCTATTCTAAACTAGAAAAGAAGGATTAAAAATAGTAAATGTATGATGGTGGGCTCATGAGTTATTGTTTTTAGAGTCCAAATCTACTAATTACCTTGAGCCCAACATATTGACCTCCTAGAATCCCGTGCAACCCACAAATATCAAGCGAAAGAAATTTCTCTTAAGAGGAATTCCTCAAAATAAATTTTAAAAAAGTTAAGAATATGAAGAGGGGTAAAAAGGTATGGGGTAGACAGTAGCATTTGAACTGTGTCTTAAAGGGAGTTAGGAATTCCAAAAGGTGGAAGGGAGGAAGAAGAATATCTTAGGCTCTGGGGACAGTCTATGAAATGGAGAGGAAGGAGGTATAATACAGAGTGGTCAAACCAGCAGGCTACAGACCACATGGAACCCACAACACTCTCAAGCATGGCCTGAACTAGATGAAAATATTAGGTGGTAAATATTTTTTAAAAAAATACAATACGATATAGATAATATATTTTAAAACTAAGCCAATATGTGTGCCACAGGATTCCTTATATATCATTTAGAGGACCCTACTCAAACCTTTCCCCACTCTAGTAGCTCTTTCATATGGATGTTGGATTTTCCTTGCTCCTATACAGTCAGTCAAGGCAGAAGAACTAAAGGAAGGTGAGTGATCCATGAGGGTCTAGAAAAAGCCAAATTATGGAAGAAGTTCTTGAAAGAGAATCACTCGTTGCCTTTGAAACTGATCATGTCCCTCTCCTATGAAAGTGAAACAAAAATTTAACAGCAACAAAACCTCTCAAATCGCCCCAACAAATGACTCCTCACTATCACTTGGATAAAATGCAAATTCCTCTGTTTAGTTTTTTTTAAGTCTTGCACAATATGTTCCTGAACTACATCTTTCTACCTCATTGGGCATTACTCTTCCCTCCATCACTCTATAGTTCAGAGAAACTTGGTCGTATTTCTGCTTCTTGCAGCTGAGAATCCATCCCCCATCTTATTGTCTTTTCTTTGACAATCTCCTCATTCCTGAAATGTGTATCCTTCATCTCATCTTTACCACCACTTCCTAGAATCCCTTTTTACCTGCAAGGTAAGAACCCCCTTTGTCAGGAAACCTTTCCACACCATCCCTACACTTCCCTAACTGCTAGTACCCTACCTTCCCATCTGTCTGGCTTTTAGCTGTCTTGGCATTTAGTCTGTATTTATTTTATGAACAAATTACATTATTCATTCATATATATATACCTACTTGTACTTGTCTCTCCATTAAGAGGTAAACTTCTTGAGAGGAGAGATTGTTTTATTCTTTGTATATATAGCTCTATCCCTAGCATTTAGTAGAATTCCTGGAACTTAGTAAGTGCTTAATATTTATTGATATTTGGATTAATTCTAAATAATTTAAAGCCTTTAAACCAAAGAATTCCTAATCTAGGGTCTGTGCCTTTCTTTTTTTTTTAAACCCTTACCTTCCTCTTGAATTGATACATATCATCAGTTCTAAGACAGAAGAGCAGAGCAGCAGGGCTAAGTAATAGGGGTTAACTTACTCGATCAGGGTTACATAGCTAAGAAATGTCTAAGGTCAAATTTGAACCCAAGTCTTCCTGATTGGCTTTCTATCTATTGTGCTAGCAATACATTTTCTTTAAAATATTTTGCAAATTATTTCAATATTTTTGTGCATCTAAAAAACAAGCAAAATTAATTTTTTAAAAAATAAACCTTGCTCTAAACCTTTTTAGCTCATCTGTAGTATGTTACTGAGCATTAAATCCCACTTAAAACAGAATCAACAAGTGATTAAGAGTATCATAGTTTCCTTTACTTTCTTCATTAAAGACTGCTCTAATTAGATACAAAGTTGGACCCCAACCATTAATAATAAAACAATGGCACCTTGGCAATCAACCAAGAAGTTGTAAATCAAATAAATCCTTGTGTTTTCAGAATGTGAGAGGATTCTATATGAGCTGACTGAGCAGAAAAGCAGCCTCCCCCTCCTTATGTCTACACTAGCCCCCTATGGCAGGTGCATTTGGCTCTGGAGAAGCACTTAACCCTAGCACACTATTTGTTTTGGAAGATGAGAATAAGAGAATCCAGGTCGGGACATTAGCCTTTTCCCCACTCCACTCCTTTGGTTTATCCTATTACTCTTCTACTTTCTGTCTCCCCCTGTGAGTAAAGACCTGGGTTCTATGGCCAGTTTTCCCCCTACCCCCCACCCCCTTTAATTATAGAATGCTCCCAAACTGATGAATCTCGTTCATCAGTTTTTCAGGCTACCCATTTTCACATAATCCCCAGTGACACCTAAGAGGGTGACTGTGAGACCTTATTGGGTGTTCGAAAGGCATTGTGAAATCTTCTTTTGTGTAGTGCCATAAAAGCTTGAGGTTCTCTTGCATTGTACAGTGGTCCTGTGAATAAGAATACGCTTTTTCCAGAAGCAGCCTGGCAATTCCAAGGCTTAATTAGGGCTATCAAGCATCCCTCTTCTCACAACAAATGGAGAGAACACGAAAAGCCTGGGGAAGCAGCATTCTCTCTCTTTAGGGCTCTTTTTGAGTTTTGCAAGACCTCCTAGATGTTTTGATGAGCAATCGCAGGATTTAGCAGCAGCTGAATATTTCCCTTCATTCTGCCTTCATGCCTGTTGATTTTTTGGGGGGCCTTTTAAGAGGTTTAAAAGTTATAAATAAAACATAAAAATAAAAAAAAAATAAAGGATCAGAGCATATTAGAGCCTTTGAAGATCTGCCCAGGTCTGATTTTCCTTGGGATGCCAAAAATAAGAAAATAATTATTTTTAGGAAATTATCATGGCCGACAACCTTTAATTTTTTTGTTTATCAGCTTGAAACAGATGTATTTTTTTCTTAAGTAACGTTGTTCTACCACATATAATTCTTTCCACCTCTGCTAAGTGTGATCGGGGGTAAACGTGAAATTTTGTTGCCATTCCACATTAGATCCCATTAATTAGAGCAGTTGGAGTGGTTCAGCAGTTTAAGTTATATTTTGGAAATCTGGATTTGGGAGGTCTAATTCCTCATATTGTTTGTGCTACCAACCAACTTTGTATGAACTGCTTTGTCTTTATACTTGGGGGTGGGGGGGGAAGAGATAGACGATGAAATCTAAAAAACAACTGATGAGCTCAATCTAGGTGATTTAGTAAACAACAGTCTTTGTTGGTCACCAACCTTATGCTGGCTTGGCACTGTAACAAATAAAATCATTAGGACAAATGAGGAATTTCTATTCACTTTTATTTGCAAATGGATTCTAATTCCCACTGATTCAACCTCCTTCATTACTACCAATAAACTCACCCTCCAACATAGTTACTTTAGTCTGCAGAAACACCCTGGCCAACTGTTCACAGGGCAATGTTCACTATTATTTTGCACTAACATTTTTCAAAAATAGATCCTCGGTAGATATTTGTTCATTGAATGAGTTCTGATAGTGTGATCTGGGGCTTATGAAGTTACAGCAGTGGTTAGAACATCTGTTCTGTAAGAGGTGGAAGAGTCAGAGGTGAATTGATTGCTTTTTAGACTGAATTCAGAGTTTAAAGGGCTGAAAATTTTCCTTGATGGTGTTTAACTTAGACATTCCTGATGTTCCTGTTTTTGCCAATACTGATCTCAACTGTTTCTTACTAGAAATTCCAAAAATACAACAAACAAAAGACCCCCCCAAACTTCCATAAAAGTAGTTTATGCTAGCCTATTTCTTGGTTATAAATAAACACATTTCTTTCCATGACATCAGAGGTTGCTTAATTTTATGGTTTTGTAACCTCAGAGTCTATCATAGTGCTTGGAATATAGTAGGCACTAAATAAATGCATCCCGATTGATTGATTGATGTAGCATATGTGGGGCTGTGGCACTGGAATCGAATTATTGAGGAGCTATGAGAAAATGGGTACCCTAATTCTCTTTTGGTATAGCTGTGAGATAATTTAACCATTCTGAAAAGCAGTTTAGAATTATTTCCTCAAAGCTATTAAACTGCACTGTGGGAATACTATTATGTTATAAGAAATGATAAACAAGATTATCACAAAAACCCTGGAAATATTTGTATGAAGTGATGTAAGTGAAGTGAGCAGAACCAGAGAACATTGTGTATAGTAACAGCAATAAGGTACATTAATCAATTGTGAGTGACTTAACTATTATAAGAAGTGCAAAGATCCAGGATAAATACCAGGGACTCATGACAGAAAAGTCTATATACCCCCAGAGAAGGAACTGACTGAGTCTAAATGCAGATTGAAGCCTATCAATCTTCACTTTATTTTCTTCATGAATTTTTCTCATGTAAGTGATATGTGTTTTCTATCACATCATAGGAATATAAAAATATATTTTGTATGATAACACATACATAATTTATTACCTGCTGTCTTGGGGAGGCAGAAGGGGTGGGAAGGATGAAGAAAACAGCAAAATGTCAGAAAATTATTTTTAAAAACTGTATATATAATGTGGAAAAAATTAAAAAGGCAAAAAGAAATCTTACTGAGCTTGCCCTTTGACCCCATATTACTATTACCAGGCTAATTCTACAAAAAAGGTCAAAGAAAGATGAAAAAGACCCATTTGTAGAACACTATTCATAGCAGCTTTTTTTGTGTAGCAGCAAAGTATTAAAAATTGAAAGGATGGCCATAAATTGAGGAATGACTGAAATTGAGTATATGAATGTGATAGAATACAATTATGTTATCAGAATGTATGAAAGAAATGGTTTCAGAAAAACCTGGGAAGATTTATATGAACTGATGTAAAGTGAAGTAGTCAGAACCAGGAGAATTATTTATATAATAAAAACACTATTGTAAAGATAATGCATTTCGAAAGACTTAGTAACTTTGATCAATACAATGAACAACCATAGCTCTAAAGGAGTCATGATGAAACATGTTAACCACCTCCATATGGAAAACTGATGAACCCAGAGTACAGATGAAGCATTTTATTTCTTTTCTCCTTCCTTCCTTCCTTCCTTCCTTCCTTCCTTCCTTCCTTCCTTCCTTTCTTTTCTCCTTCCTTCTTTCCTTCCTTCATTCCTTCCTTCTTTCATTCCTTCCTTTCTTCCTTTCTTCAAGCCTTCCTTCCTTCCATCCTCCCATCCTTCCTTCCTTTCCCCTCTTTTTTCTTTCTAGCTCCTTTCTCTTTTTCTCTCTTTTTCTTCATTGCTCTTTCTCTTTAGCTACAATCTCTGCTTTCTACTCAACACTACACTAAGTCAAACATATTAACACAATAATAAGATTATTATTCATTTTGATTTAAAGATTATTTAGGTAACAATTACTCCCATCTATTACTTAAGGTTAAAATAGCTTGATTTTCCTTCATCTCCATTTTCAGCTATGGAATGTATTTTTTCCTTTCTAAGATTCAATTCAGTTGTATTTGTGCATCTACAGCTTTCTAAAAACTGTTAGAAAAATGTTGATTCATAATAATTTTTACTCTTTTCATCAAGCTGCTCAGTTAAATATTTAATAGTGTTTAAATGAAATCAAACACAGATGCTAAATGAATGAATGAGCAAAAACAGCTATTTAGTATAGTTTACTATACACCAAGCATTATAATAAGTACTGGCAAAACAAATACTAAAGTAAGATAATGCATGTTTTCAGGGATATAGAAGACAAAATAAATGGAGAATTAATAGACAAGGGAGTTTTGGTCTGAGGAATCACAGGGAAGATGAGTTGATATAGAGTGGCCTATCAACACC
>NW_025369797.1:0-5506 GCF_016433145.1 Gracilinanus agilis | reverse complement strand
CTCTCTCTCTCCCTCCTTTTCTCTCTCTCTCTCTCTCTCTCTCTCTCTCTCTCTCTCTCTCTCTCTCTCTCATATCCCCTCATTCCCTCTCCTTTTCTCTACGTGTCTGTCTCTGTACTCTGTCTCTCTTGTTCCTCTTCTAGCTCAGCCTCTCTCCCTCCTGTTTCTGGTTAATGATCTGTTGGACATGGAAGCACCCGCTCTCCAAATCCCTTCTTAATAAAGATTGACCGATAAGGGACGTGTGGTTACTATAGAAGCCAATATATTCTTCCTTGAGGAGGAATGAATGAGCCATCTTCTCCTTGGGGGATTGATAGAACAGCTGACACTTTCCCCCAAATTTCCAGGGAAGTCCATTCATACACAAATGAGAAAGAAGTATTCCCTCCCCCCACCTCCTCTCCACCACCCAGGAGTTCCCAATATGTCCAGTCTTTCTCTTTCCTGAGGGTTCCAAATTATCGATTAAGTGAGTGAAAATGTGTCAACCAAGCCCTGGAAGCTCAAGGAGGCCCAGTGTTGCCTGGGTGGCATCCATCCTTCATCTTGGCTGACTCTTTCAGCCGAATGACATCCAATTGGAAGGGGGCCTCGCTCGACCCTCCTGGGCTAGGCTGGGCTAAGGTGTGGGGGGTAACTTGGGGGGCAGCTCCTTGTGTGTGTGTGTGTCCAGACAAGCTGCTCCCACTCATTCAGAAATGATGAAGCGAGCCTCCTGGCCAGGCTCGAGCTCTTCAGGTTGACAGGGACGATTCTTGTAAGATCGTTAAGAATGATAGCGTCGTTATTCTCCTTCATAAAATAATATCGGCGTTGGGAGGATCGGAACGATCCCCTGCTGGCATTCCCGTGCCGCCTTATTTATGACTTGCTTCTCGATTATTTATTGGGCTTCGTGGCTCCCTGAGGTGAGGCGGGCAATGAATTAGGATCGGCCGTCTCTCTTGCTATAAGCACTTGTGCTTATAAATATGATTCATGACTTCTGTTGTTCTGGCGCCCTCGTCCTCAGCCCTCCTGCACAAACTGGGCGCAGAGTGATTTAAAGCCAAACAAGTCACACACTCCTACGGAGGTAGTTTGCTGAGAATTTCGCTTTTCACAGCAGCCCTGTTGGAATCGGGACTGGGAGCATTCCCATTCCCCTTTTACGGGTGAGGAAACAGGTTCAGAGAGCAACACGGCATCATGGGAGCCAGAGGAGTGCCCTTATTGCCTGGGTGACCCCGGCAAACCCCTTCTCTGGCCTGAGGCACCTCCTGGCCCATATTTCTCTGTGTCCTCCATGGCTGCTAAATTGGACTAGATGGCCTCTGCTGTCCCTTCCAGCTTTAAATCCTGGAAACAATGATGTAAAATTGCTCGTTTATGGTTCTGTGCCTGGGGGGGAAATACAAGTAGATACAAGTGCATTCAATTTGGGACCAATCCGATCTGGGCTCAAATCCTACTTCAAATACTTGGATAGTTCTGGAAAAGTCGGTTAACTTCTCTGAGACTCAGTTTCCTCACATTGAAGATGCATGACCTGGGGGGTTGTTTGAGCATCAGATGAGACAAAGTGCTTGTTCTATAGAAATATTAGCTTTTATTAGGACTGAGGATCAGAGCTGGGATTCAAACCTGGGTCTCCTGTCTCCATGTTCGAAACTCTTTAGACCTCTTCTTGCTCAGTGCAATGTGAGTTATCTGGATTTTGTGGGGTGGTTGGAATGCTCACCAGCCCCTCTAGGTCAGACCCTGGGACTTTGCCTTCTGGCCCGGGCTGGTTTCTCCTTCCTCCGG
Source organism: Gracilinanus agilis (assembly GCF_016433145.1). NCBI lineage: Eukaryota > Metazoa > Chordata > Mammalia > Didelphimorphia > Didelphidae > Gracilinanus > Gracilinanus agilis. The sequence continues at coordinate 3,718 of NW_025369797.1, read as the reverse complement.
CATCCTGGTTGTCCTCTAATCCAACACACCAGCCATATTGATGCTGAATTTACTAAGGACTCTCCATTGGCATTCATTTGTAGTGATCCTCAGAGAGGTACAGCACCTTCCTCCCCCCTTCACCTCCGGAAAGTAGGGCAGCTGAGCAAAACGTCTGAGAAAGTGGGCAGCAGCTGCTGCCAATCCCACGGAAGGGCCCCAGTCTCTCCTACTCTGAGGCTGCCTGTTGCCAGGCTATTAAAAAAGCAGAGAATAGGAGCAGCTGTGGTTCAGTGGATTGAGAGTCAGGTCTAGAGATGAGAGATCCTGGGTTCAAATGTGGCCTCAGACACTTCCTAGGTTTGTGATCTTGGGCAAGTTACTTAGCCTCCATTTCCTAACCCTTACCATTCTTCTGCCTTGAAACCAGTACCCAGTGTTGATTCTAAGATGGAAGATAAGGGTTTAAATAAAAAAAAAACAATAAACAGAGTAGAGGCTTCTGCCCAGAGTTCTTAAGGTGTTTCACTGACCTGACTCATGACTGGAAACTTTGGGAACATTTTCTAGGAAGTGGATTCTCCTTCTGCTCTTTTGCTGGGTGCCTAATGAGTTGCTTTTGCCTCTTGTAGAAGAGGAGTGGGTGTATGTGTGGCTGATGTTGGTCATTGCCCACCCAGCCCTCCTGACTGTGACCAGCTATGATAACGCCACAACAGCTGCAGATTCTAAGGCCAACCTGACTATGGAAGGACTATGGCTAGAGGGAAACGGGATTTCTCTGGCATCATTTGCACCAGGTAGTGTTGTGGCATAGTGGGGAGGTTTGTTCTTGAAGCCAAGAAGAGCAGGACTCAGCATCTGCCTCTGACACCTACTGATCGACCTTGGGTAAGTCACTGACCCTCATGGAGCTTCCAAGCCTCTCTCTAAGATTCTGTTGGCAGAGCAGATGCTATTTTGCTTTGTTAGAGGGAGGGTCTTCATCCAAGGAGTTCCCTGTTCACATAAAGCCGGGAGCCTGTTCTCTTTCCCTCTAGTTTCCTTATCTGGAAAATAGCAATACTTATTTTCCATATCATAGAGGATGTTACCAAGATGAAATAAAAGGATGAATATGAGAGCTTTGTGATGTGTAGAGGCCCTCTTCTTTTTGGAACATTTCCTTAGCTATTCCCGGATTAAATTTAGGGGTGATAATTATTCAGGGAGAGAGGTAGATAAGATCATTGACTTCTCTATTAGACCTACCTGGATTCAAGCCCCACCTGAAACCTGTAACCATTGAGTATCCCTGGGAAAGTCACTTCATCTTTTGTTGCCCCCATATATCTCTCCAAGAAACTCCAACTTGAAAAATAGCTGCCACTCCACCATGACAGATGGAGTTTCTTTGTGACTGTTCCCTTTGATGGTGAAATTATGAGTTCAGAACAAAAACTAAAACTAAAACTAAAACTAAAAACCACCAAAAAAAGAAATATATTCATAGCATGAGCCCCCACCAGATGTGTTATTCTACTGCTTGGCACACCAGAGGCGCGTAAATCTAATGGCAATACATTTAATTAAAACATAAAACAACAAAAATAATAAAGAAGGAAATCAAATAATAAACCATTCTTTGCACCTGTATACAAAGGGGTATAAATCTCCCACACTTCCAGAAGAGTAACAATCCAATTCTCCTTCAGGCTAATAGGATAGCGGAATGGCAGTCACTCTGCAACCTGCCATCTGAGTAGAGGACATAGTGCCATCAGTCTCTTGGAGTCTTTCCTGGTAGTCACTGTGGGCAGGCTGGAGAAGGTCTGAGAGCTCTCACCTTTGCTCACTGTCATGGTTCAGATGGAATGTCGAGGACTCAGGATGCCATCTCCTCGGTTCCACTTGGCTGTCTTCTTTTTCTCTCCTCCAACCCCAGCTTTGCATTTTACTGTTCTTGTGCTCAAATCCTGATGGCTCTTGCAACACCATTTTGCAACCCCCTTGCCCACCATATTATAGAGTCTCTTCATTAATCAGAGGCTTCTCCTTGTCACCATGCTATCGGCTTCCACATAATTTCTTGGCTCCAAGCTTTGGGGAGAAAGAAATATTTTTTATATTATGATCTGTTTCTCCTTCTGTCTCGCTTATTTCTGGCAGTGACCCCCTCTTTTCGCAGCCTCCTATATTCCAAACCTTGGCATTGCCTTTGACTCTCCCATATTCCCTTCCCTCTTATAGACTGAATCCTGTCAGTTTTATGTCTCCACTAGCCCTTTCCCTTCTCTCCATCCCAGTGTTACTTACCTAGTACAGATGCCTAGACTATTACAGTGGCCTCCAGATAGGGTTTCCCACCTCCCTCTGTCCCCTTTCTAGTTTATTTGTCATACCTCTGCCAGAGTCATCTTCCCCATGCACAGATCTGGTCATGTATCCTTCTAAAAACCCTGCCTTGGGATCTTCTCACCTGATGGGAGCATTTCAGACTTAGCTTATTAGATATTGATTATTATTACATATACCGATATTAGACCTTTGAGATGCCTCCATCTTCTCTTTGTAGCTTTCCTTCATGCTAATTCCCTTCTAGGCTCTAGCACATTGGGTTATTCTTCATTCTTGTGACATTTCTGTATTTTTCTTTCCATCTCTTCCCCACTGGAACACAGGACCTGGTTTCTAGCCCATGGCTTTCTAGGTTTTGATAGGGAAGATTTTGTCTAATCTGGCTACTATTCAAGCCTCCATACCTTTCCCTTGAGGTGATCACTACTAAATATGTGTCCCTTCTCTTTTGAACCCCAATTCCTTCTTCTGGAGTGAGGGCAGAGATTGTGGCCTTGTGTATCCCTGAGTGCTAGCACATAGCACAGAGCAAGTAAATGTTCTTCCACTCCACTTCTCCTGCTCTTTTTTCTTCTCCCTCTCTCTACCTGTCCATCTCAGCCCAGCCCCTGTAGCCATCACTGATGGAAGAAATCATTGTGAAGAAGGGACCCACCTTCCTCATCACCACTAGCAACAGTTGCTGACCCACAGCCACTCAGAAAAGAAAGTTCTTGTCTTGGTATTGTCCAGTGGTTCAACATCAGAAAGTGATATGATTTTATCAGTGGAAATGATATTTAAGAAGAGACCTAAGGGACAGCTAGGTATATCAGTAGCTCTTCCTGGAGATGGGAGGTCCTGGGTTCAAATCTGGTCTCAGACACTTCCTAACTGTGTGACCCTGGGCAAGTCACTTAACTCCAATTGCCTAGCCCTTATTGCTCTTCTGCCTTGAAACTAATACTTAGTATTGATTCCAAGGTGGAAGATATGGGTTTAAAAAAAAAAGAAAAAGAAGAAGAGGTCTGGCTATCTGCTTTACTACAAGACCTTTCCACCTGATTCACAGATGAAATCTTCCATATGTATTATCTCCCCCACTGGAATTGTGAGCTTCTTGAGAGCAGGGATGCCTGACTTTGGCATATCTGTATTCACAGAGCTTTGTACATAGTAAGCACCTAATCAATGCTTCATTCAGTCAATCCTTCTTTCTCGAATGCCCTCCTACTCCCCCAACTTCCTGCCCTTATTAAAGTCCTACCCATCCTTCAAAATCCAACTCAAATGGCCCTTTTGCCGGAAGCCTTTCCTGTTTTCCCTGTTGGTCCCAGTCTTTTCCTATCCGTGTCCTATCGGTTTGAACCTCTTGCATTATTATTTATAACACACAGTTAGTTCTGTGTGAGGCTTGTCCCCA
>NW_025369796.1:0-9668 GCF_016433145.1 Gracilinanus agilis | reverse complement strand
GGCTTTTTCTATCCCCAGGACTACATTAAGTGTAACATCCTTCAACAGACATCTTCAAGTCTGGAGAAGAATGGGTCTGATCTGCGATTCTTTGGGCCAGAACCAGCATTCCTTCTAACACAACAAAACTTACTTTCCCACAACAGCAGCAGGGGCAGAGGGGAGCCTCTGGAGCCAGGTCTGGCAGGGAGAGTTGGTCCTGACATATCTGAAGGGCATTCAGAGTTCAGACAGAAAAGATGAAGCTCCGTGGAAAGGGCAGCCAAGAGAAACAGAGGCAGCAAAAGCTCTTCATTCAGATACAGCTTGAAGCAGAAGGCAGAAAGACTTCAGGCCCAGGGGGCAGCTGGGTAGCTCAGTGGATATAGAGCCAGGCCTAGAGATGGGAGGTCCTGGGTTCAAATCTGACCACAGACACTTCCCAGCTGTGTGACCCTGGTCAAGTCACTTGACCCCCATTGCCTACCCTTACTACTCTTCTGCCTTGGAGCCAATACACAGTATTGACTCCAAGACAGAAGGTAAGGGTTTAAAAAAAAAAGGAAAAAAAGAAAGCCTTCAGGCCCAAAGGAAAGCAGAGAAATCTGGGCTCAAAGGGAAGAATGCAGAGGCCTCAGTTCCAAGGAAAGGAGACAGCTTCTTGTTTGGAATTCCCCTGATCTGGGTGGTTCCTGGTAGTCCCCGCTGCCCCACCTGCCCTAACTGAGAAGTTCCAAGATCACAGCTGACCCTCCAATGGTACACCAGGCCAAACCCTGCCAGCTTCTTTGCCCCAAGTTCTTCCCTCTATTATCTGGAATGCCACTGCCACCGGAATGAGCCCTCTTCAGCGTAGACTCCTTCCATGCATCTAAACAACATGGGCAGTAAACTACAAGGCTGGTCACCCCCCTGAGAGCTCCCTCTCCTTATACTTCCTCCGCCTCTGTTTTGGTCAAATACTTAAAGTAATTAAGTCAAGGAATAAGAGCTAATTCTTTGGGCAGAATTCTTTGAAATGTCCTCTCACATGGGCTAAAGCCCCACAACTCCATTATCTTATTCAATTTCTTCTACATGTCAAAGGACGGAGCCCATCTTTAGTTTGTTTGTTTTTAAACCCTCAACTTAATTTTAGAATCAATAGTGTACATTGGTGCTGAGACAGAAGAATGGTAAGGGCTAGACATTGGGGGTTAAATGACTTGCCTATCACTGGGCTAAGGTAAGAAATAGTCCTCTAAAGAGTCTCCCCCAAAAGAATGGAGATAAAGTGGCTCAAGATCATCAAGTTCAGTGATGTCAGCCAGAAGGACCTGCTTTTGACAGACTGCAGAGGGAGCCGGGCTCAGAGGGAATGGCGAGTGAATGGCTGGCCTGAGGAGATCCAGGAAACAAGCTGGGCCCATCCAGGTGCCTTCTGAGCCTGTGAAGGTTTATGCCAACTAGAAGCTCCAGGATTGTGGCCAAGAGAGGCTCCTCCGACCTCAGTAGTCTGAGAGCTCGGCAGGATTCAGTCCATTCTCTTCTCTGACCTCGCACTGGGCTGAGGACTCGGGATCCAAGGTTCCAGCCCTCGACACCGAACCCCACAGCCCGCTTCCTGCCGTCCTCTGGACCCTCCAGCCTGTTAGTGACTTTGCTAAGGACCCATCAGACACCCAGGAAACACCTGCCCCACCTCTCTGGGGACATTTGCTAGAGGAGGGCCGGGTGCCATCTCCAGCTTCCACTGACCACAACTAAACTTTGCATCTTCCCCTCAGAACGAAGGTCCTGGAAAACCCCAGAACACTGAGATGGGAGGCAGCCAGGGCTGACTCTGGAGCTCCCCATGAGGAGCAGCAGGGATGGCGCCCCCTGGAGGCCTGGCGGAGACACAGCGCTGAGTTCTGCGGGATTCCAGCCTGGGGGAGCCTGGCCAGGGCTGGGGATGGGCTGCACTCACCTGGGAGGGGGGCCTCGGGGTCCCGGGGGCCATTCCCTCCGGCTGCGGGCTCTCTGCTGGGGCCACACGGGGGTCCTTCAGGGGGTGGAGCCCGGAAGGGGGGAGACTTCCTGTTTGTGAGCCTGTGAGGGAGGGGATAAGGGGAGGCCTCAGACGGGCTCCCAGGCCCTTCCCTGGCCTCAGGGGAGCCTCTCCAGCACAGGGGGGAACAGGGAGCCTCAGGCAAGGAAAGGGCCGAAGCACCCTTCTTCCTGCCCCCATCTCCATCTTTGGCTTCATTCCATTCAGAAGCTGCACTGGAGGGGGAGAGAGCCATCAGATGGGGGTGGGGGTGAGCGTGTTGGCATTTCTTCAGTGCCCAAGATCAGGGCTCCTTCCATGGCAGCTGGGCCCCGGCAGACCTCCCCTCCTCCTGCATCCCCTGAGCTCAAGCTGGCAACTTCTCTCCTTGGCCTCTCCTGACCTGGACATCCCCCCCCTTGGGAAGGGCCAGGACCAGCCCCTCCCCCAGCTGCCTCCCAGCTCTGTTTAAGGGAGGGGCCATTCCTTCCATTGGAGGAGAGCAAAGCCCCGCCCTGGCTCCTGGTCCAGAAAGAGCTGCCCCGGCCACTTCCTGGTTGGTCCCTTTAGGATATTGGGCTAATGTGGAGTCACAGGGAGACAGCCTCTCTCCCACCACATTGGGGCCCCGGGCTCCTGCCCCGCCTCTCGGGGCGCACACGCCCCCCACCAATTCCCAAGCTGAGTAACCCGGTACTAGGCCACCCGGGTCTTCCCGATGCCCAAAAGTTAGGGAGCAAAAAGTCTCAGCGGATAAAGCAGGGAGCCAGGGCCGCGCCTGCGCACTGACTCCCTCCCCTCCCCCTCTCACCCCCAAATAGTCCCAGAACTGCACCTCTGAACCTGGGAGCTGAGACTGCCCACATGAAATTCCCAGCATGCTTTGGGGCTGCCACAAGAGGAGGAGACAAGACTAGCATAACCTCAGGACCCAGGCATTCTGGGAAATGGAGTCCTCCTGCCTCGGTACCAGGGTTTAGAGCTCTGGTGGGGGAAGGGCTATACACAAATTGTCCCCAAGCCAGGGGAGGGCAGGCTACAGACTTCTCTGCCCCACCCCCAATTCCCCTCCAGCTCTACCCTGATGCTTCCTCTTTAGACTGGAAGCTGCCTCAAGACCAGAGCCTAGAACACAGCAGGTGCCTAGTAAGTGTCTACTGACTGCTGACTGATCCCTAAACTGATCCCAAGGTCCGGGGAGGCGGTGCTGGGATCCCCCCTTCTGACACTCACAGAGTCTCCCCTTCCCCCACACCACACACTTTTACACCCCAACACACGGCCCCTGACCTTCCCCTCTTGCTGCACATGAGCACACTCGCCTGCCCACAGTGCAGGCTCCCTAACCTGGAACGAACCTGTCCACCCGGGTCATCCCGATCCCCAGGTGTTTGGAGCAGAAACTCTCAGCTGCCAGAGGCGGGAGCCAAGGTCGCGCCTGCGCATGGACTCCCTCCCCTCCCCCTCTCACCCAGCAAAGGTCCAAGAAACACAGTTGTGAGCCTTCTAGGAGCGGAGACTGGGCACAGGACATTCCCAGCACGCCTTGAGGCTGCCACAGTGGGGCGGGAATTTGGAAACCGGCATTCTGGGAAATGGAGTCCTCCAAGGGGAGGGCCAGGACTCCCAGGTTGTCCTGACACAGGCATTCTGGGAAATGGAGTCCCACTGCCTGGGCCCTGGGTTTAGCCCCGGGGGGTGGGGGGGGAGGGGTAACAGGAAATGTACCCCTACGTGGGGGGCTGCAGCCTTCTCCCCTCCCCCCACTTCCCCTCCAGCCCTGCTGCTGCTTCTTTACACTGAAGGCTGCCTCAGACTAGAGCCTGGCACACAGCAGGTGCCTAATAAGTGTCTCTTGATGGACTGATCAGTGAATGGATCCATCCTCCCCCAGGACCTGAGGAGGGGCTGCTAGGATCCCCCTTCTGACAGAGAAGGAAACTGAGGCAGAGGGCAGCAGCTGACAATCCAGGCCCAGGCCCAGGCCCAGGCCCAGGCCCCCCTCCCGGGATCTCTGAACATCCTGCTGTTGCTTCTACTTTGAGGGAACCCCAGGAACCCCGCAAAGGATGAATCAACCCCATCCCCATTTGGGGGAATCAGGTGACTCGGGGCTATCCTCCTGGGCCTGGAACCCCCAAGATCTGGGTTCAAACCTGGCCTCAGACACTGCCCAGCTGAGGGAGCCTAGCTGAGGCCCTTCCCCAGCCTTTACCTCAGTTTCCCCCATTGTGACATCCAGACAATCAGATCCTGAGCCTGGGGGCTGTGGAAGGGGGTCCAGAGTGGATCTGGGGGCAAACAGAGCTGCTTCCTCTGGGTGGGACTCTGGGCCTAAAGCCTGAGGCCTCTGGGCCAGCTCAGGAGGGTCTCCTTCAGCAGCGCCCCCCAGCCCAGGAGGCCCAAAGACCCTTCAGAGGCCTGGAGGAGGCCCAGGAACGCCCCTCCTGCCCTTGAGGAGGCCACAGAAGGCAGCAGCAGCCGCTGAGCCCAGGCTCTGAGCCCGCATGGACAGAGGACAGTCTGGGGGTGTCTGTGTGTCTGTCTGCAGGGCTGCTGGGCTCAGGCTGGTCAGGCCTGTCTGACTCTTCCCCCACTTTGGGGCTTTCTGGGCAGAGAGGCTGGGAGGCTTTCCTGTGTCCTTCTGCAGCCCACTGGACAGGGGAGGAAACTGAGGCAAGCAGGCTAAAGTGACTTGTCCAGGGTCCTACAGGGGATGATCTCAGGCCTCCCTGATTCCTGGCCCTGAGCTCTAGCAGACACCATCTTCCTGGGCTGGGGGGGAGCTTAGGGCAAGGATGGCCCCCATCCTCCAGGGACTGGAGCAGGGCAGGATTGGGTCTGGGGCCTGGTTGGCTCCCTGGCAGAGGAAAGGGGACTTCTGGGAGGAAGAGGAAGCCTGAATAATGGGTACATGAAGGTATGCAGACACAGGGAGGGGTAGGAGAGAAACAGACTGGGCCAAGGCGTCTCTGAGCCATGTCTGCCTCCACTGGATGGCCAGGAAAGGAGGCCGAAGTCCACAGATGCCCCCCTTGGCTCTGAGCCCCCATCATGGACCCTGACAGGTTTTTAGAGGCAAAGAAAGGAGCTTGGAGGGGTGAGCATTTAGCAAGTCCCTCCCCTGTGCCAAGCACTGTGCTCCCCTCCTGGGGATGAAAAGGAAGGAAATAAAAGCACTCCCTTTCCTCCAGGAGGCCACAGTCTAATGGGGAGAAACCCTGGGAGCAGGCGTGTCCAGAGAAGCCCTGGCCAGTGTAGATGGGAGCCCTCCCAAGGGAAGGCTCTGGCAGTGTCAGGGACCAGGAAGAGCTTGTTTTCAGGAGGTGAGATTTGAGCTGAGATAGGAAGGAAGCCAAGAGGACAGGGGAGGAGAGGCAGTCATTGGAAAGGGGCAGAGTGAGGAGCTGGAGGGTCCTGGTCAGGGGACAGCCACTAGGCCAGTGTCTCTGGGTCCAAGAGGAGGTGGAGGGGAGGAAGGTGTGAGAAGACTAAAACGGGGGCTGGGCTGGCTGTGTGGTCTGCTCTGGGCCACTCAGTCTGCTGTCATTTAGTCCTGTTGGGACAACTGTCAGGTCCTTGTTGGGGACAGCCAGACTGAGGCAGCCCAGGATGCAGCCGGACAAGCCCAGGGCAGTTTTTGTATTCATTCAAGAGGGTGACCCCCATCCTCTCTAGGGATAGACACGTGGGACGTTCCATTCTGGAGATATTGTGTGTGTGTGTGTGTGTGTGTGACTGTCTTTGTGTACATCTATGTCTGTGAGTGTATCTGTATCTGTGTGAGTGTGTGTGTAAGTGTAACTCAGTGTGTGTGTATATCTGTGTGAGTGTGTGTGTAAGTGTAACTCAGTGTGTGTGTATATCTGTGTGAGTGTGTGTAAGTGCGACTGTGTGTGTGTGTGTACGACAATGTCTGTGTACATCTGTGAGTATGTGTATCTGTGTGAGTGTGTGTGTGTGTAACTGTGTGTGTATGTGTGTGACAATGTCTTTGTGTATATCTGTGAGTGTGTATCTGTGTGACTGTGTGTGTGTGTGACAATGTCTTTGTGTATATCTGTCTGTGTCAGTGTATCTGTGTGAGTGTGTGTATGTGAGTGTGACTAAATGTGTGTGTATGTGTGTGATGATGTCTTTGTGTATATCTGTGAGTGTGTGTAAGTGTGACTGTGTGTGTGTATGTGTGTGACAATGTCTGTATATCTGTCTGTCTGTGTATCTGTGTGAGTGTGTGTATGTGTGTGATGACGTCTTTGTGTACATCTATGTCTGTGAGTGTGTATCTGTGTGTGTGAGTGTGTATGTGAGTGTGTGATGGAGTGTGTCTGTGTGTGACTATGTCTGTTTGTCTTTGTGTATATCTATGTCTGTGAATGTGTGTGAGTCTGTATACATCACTTAAAAGGACTGTTGAAAAGGGAAATGCGGGAGTGCCCTTGTCAGGCCATGGAGGCTCTGTCTGTAGAAGGAGAGATGGCTGGGCTGGGCCCTTCCTTGAAATGAGAGAATGGATCAGGAGGACCAGAGGCAGGAGGCACCAGGGATGCCCCTGCACACGCCCCATGGAAGAAGCTCTCATCTTGGGCACTGAAGAAGTGCCAACACGTTTTCCCCAGCCCCAGCTGATGCATTGTCCACCTCCAGCTTCTCCTCCCAGCTCCATTACCCAGGAACCTCTCCTCCTAGGAGTTTCATTCAATCCACCTTTTGCACCCAGTGTACTTTCTGGAGTTTTCCCTGCTGCCCCTTGGTGGTGCTCTCCTTGTTCTCCATTAGTTCCATGCTTTCCCCCAGTCATTCTCTGCTTTCTCCAGGAGGCTGACATTCTTCTCCCTTCCCATGAGCTCCTCCTTCACTTCCCCAGAGTGACTCAGGAAGATGTTCTGATCCTTGACTTTGCCATCACCACCAAGTGTTCTATTTCACACTTCATAGACTTTTCTTCTGTGGTTGTGTTGATTAGTCTCTCTGACTCTGTGTCCCCATTTGGGCTTTTATTGTCAGAGATACTGGAGTGGGTTGCTATTTCCTTCTCCAGCTCATATTATAGAAAAGGAAACTGAGATAAATAGCATTATGTGACTTTCCCAGAGTCACACAACAAGGAAGTGCCTGTTGGCAGATTTGAACTCAGGAGCTCCTGACTCCATGGCTGGCTCTGTATCTGCTGTGTCACCTCATTGCCCAACATTTCTTTATCTATAATCTAACCATTTCTTCTTTCTCTCCCTTCTAACAAATCATGGTCTTGCTCCTCACCATGACCTCCACCACCCCTTCACCATCTACTATCTTGACATCTATTCACATGCAGCTGATGGTGCTGGTCCATGTCATAAAAGTGTAAAAATTGGGCCACTTCTCACTTTAGATTACACAATCTCAACCGGGATGTCACTGAAAGAAGGCAAAAGTTATACTTCTACTCTCCCATGTTCCATAGTAGTACTCCAAACTCTGTCTTACCCCCTTAGAATTGCCCCTGCACATACTCCTCATCCCTCCCAAGTTAAAGAACTTCTCTCTCTTCTCAAAACTGTGGAAACCATTGACCAAGGTCTCCCTTTCCTCTCTTCATTCTCATATCACACCCCTCAGATACCTTCAAATATCTCTTCCTTCACACCTGTGTCATAGGAAGAAGTAGCTCTCCAGCTTGATCAGGTAAAACTCCCTATACGTAAACGATTCCATTCCATCTCATCTTCTTCAGCCCCATCTTATTCCCTTGTTATTACACACTTTCAGTCTCTCCCTGGCTGCAGACTCCTTCCTAGTAGATAACTTGGTTCTGTTGCATACAATAATTTCCTTCCTTCATTTTAACTCACAAAACTAGCCACTGACCTTGTTAAAAATAATATTGATTATAGATGGATATATTCAATAATATTAATAGTTTATTTAAAGCCATATTGGTAATTAAGAAGGCCAAGTGCCTGCTATGATCTAATTCAAATGCCCCGCCATTACCTCTGCCCACCTGGCTTGTTCCGCAGGAAAGAGAGCATCTCCCAATCACATCAGGAGTCTTATACCTCTGTCTACATAATCACACTACCTACGTAAGAGGAAACATGGGAAATGTAGTTATCAAGTCCTCTAAGCGTACATAGGAAGTTCATATCATGGACCTGAACATTAAGGCTCAACGAACCCCAAATTTCCAATAACGCAACCTGCCTGTGTCTTCACTAGGTGTCATCCTTTTATCTCTCCTCCCTTTTGTACCTAAAGTCGATGAGGACATGTATAATCTGTAACTGCCATTCATTTGTCCTCACTCTCTTCTTCAGTCCTCATCATTCACCTGAAACTGCTTTCTCCAGACTTACCAATGATCTTGGAATCCCTGAGCCTAAAACCCTTTACTCAGTCCTCATCAGTCTGGAGGGCTCTGGAGCCTTTGATGCCTTCAATTATCTTCTTTTTTGTGTCCTCTTCTCTCTAGTATTTTGGTGGCAATCTCTCTTCTTTTTCTACTTATCTGACTACTCCATTCCAGCCCCCCTTTGCTGTATAAGGATAAAAAATAATAAAGGCTGAGATAAATATAAAAATTAGTATTTTAATTATAGCCATGTTTATAGATAAAGTCATTAGACCACGCGCTTGTAAGAATTCAAAACTGCCGCCCCAGCCATTATTGTTACCTCCCGTCTCTTCCTGAGTCTGCTGGCCAAGAGGGCCACTCCCCCCTAACCCAGGAGATTTAAACAGTTCTCTGCATGGAGACGTAGGCATCCCCACGCCCAAAGAACCAGAACCAGAAACCCGTTGCACCACGGGAAATGTAGTTTGATAATTTCCACGTGTCCATAGAAAATACATATATATATATTTAAAGATGAAGAGAATGAGGGGGGAACAAGTAGAGGCTCTCCTCTTAGCCAGTCTTCTCCTGGTGTTTAGCCACCAAAGGCAGGAGAGACTGCATGATCTGAAGTCAGTATATATGGTTCCAGTGAGGCCTTTTTGAGGAACAGAAGGGAGATAAGCAGCTGAAACGAACTGACATCCTGTGTCTGAGCATGCTTTGTCCACAGCACCAGGAGTCCATGCATCACTGCCCATTCAGTCTTTTCTTCTCATGCTTTTGTAGTTTTAGCCTTTTCATTTTGTTGATCCCAAGTCATGTTCCTGCTCTTGTGGTTTGCCACTTTGGAGCCAGTCCTATGGTCACTCTGGGTAAATTTTACCTGCTAAGCTGGGTTATACATGTATTATCAGACTAAACATAATTCCATATTATTCATTTTTGCAAGTGAATAATTTTATAAAACATAAACCTGAAAACACATAGTATGTGTTTTTCTTCCTTCCTTCCTTCCTTCCTTCCTTCCTTCCTTCCTTTCTTTCTTTCTTTCTTTCTTTCTTTCTTTCTTTCTTTCTTCCTTTCTTTCTTTCTTTCTTCTTTCCTTCCTTCCTTCCTTCCTTCCTTCCTTCCTTCCTTTATTTCTTTTTCTTTCTTTCTTTTGCTGTTTCTGAATTCATCCAGTTCATCATTTCTTATAACACAAAAATATATCACCATAGTGTGCTTTTTTAGTCATTTGCCAATTGAGGAACATTCCTTTAGTTTCTAATTCTTTGTCATTAGAAAGAGAGCAGCTATAAACATTTTTGTACAAGAGGACCCATTCCTTTTTTAATTTATTTTATTATTTTTTTTAAAAAA
>NW_025369795.1:0-4098 GCF_016433145.1 Gracilinanus agilis | reverse complement strand
TTTCCTTTCCTTTCCTTTCCTTTCCTTTCCTTTCCTTTCCTTACCTTCCACTTTAGAATCAATACTATGAATTGGCTCTTAGGTGGAAGAGTGGTAAGGGTGGGCAATAGGGGTTAAGTGACTTGCCCAGGGTCACACAGCTAGGAAGTATCTGAGGCCAGACTTGAACCCAGGACCTCCCAGATAATCTGATTTCTAAGTGGAGGAAAGATTAGGGACATTCCAGGTTGGACGGGGAAGAGCTAACAAGTGTGATTCCCTAAAATCAGAAAAAGACGTGTCCCAATTTTGAGCATTGAAGTGGCACACGGTGGATAGTTCCAGCGGGGCATCAGGGAGATTCATCTTCCTGAGTTCAAATTTGACACCTATTAAGCTGCAGGACTTTATGTGTCTGCAAACAGTCAAAGGAACATGAAAATAATAATTGATTAACCAGTATGGGGCCAGTTTTCAGATAAGACATATAGGTTGCTTGAGATGTACAACTGTGAGAAAGCTCCTTGCATCAGGCTTCGGATCTGCCCCCGTTTCTGGTCAGCACATCCCAGGTCCTCCGTTAGGGTTCTCTAAGCTGTAGGTAGAGGTGATTCACTTTCCCAGCCATGCAGGGTTAGGTTCAAACAGTGTAATAGAGTTTTCTCACAATTCCCACAATTGAATAAAGTTTTTCTCACAAGACAAAAATTGGACTAGACCCATAATTGAACAACAAGGGAGCTGAGCTAGCTTCAGAATTGAGTCACAAGATGGAATCAGTATGGTTCACTCAATTCCTGCTACCATTTGCTGTTTTAATCTCTTCACCGGGGAGGTAAGTGCTATGATTATACCCATTTTACAGATGAGGGAATTGAGGTTGAGAGTGGCCAGTTAAGTATCTAGGGTGGAATTTGAACCCAGATCTTCCTGACTCCAGGTCCAACCCTCAATCTACTCTAACCCATCAGGCCATAAAGGGAAAAGCGTGCTTCCAACTCTTTCTCAATCTGATTTTGTTGTGCCCAGTGTGGGAATAGCTTAGCAGAATGCTTTCTCATGGGGACCCTCCAGGTTTGCAGCCACCCCCACAGACATCTCACGTGCTTCTGACAGCTGGTGCTGGGGTGTCATGGTGGCACTGGACCAGGGGATCGTCAGGGAGCTGATGTGTGCGCCATTAGGGGGAAACACTGGAATTCTAGAATCAGAGTTTAAAACTCAGTGGATCTGATGCAAAGCCCCAATGAGCCCCACCTCCCCCCCACCTCCTTACTTGGACCCTCTCTGGCGCTCTTTCTAAGAGATTCTGTTGCCTTTTTATGCCAGAGATGTATTGGGTGGACCTCACACTTTTTACATTTATTTTATTTTTTTTATCTGTCGTGTTCATTTTTGTGAGCCAAAACCCCAAACAAAAACCCAAATAAACAAGTGAAAAAGCGTCTGTTGTCATCTGCATTCTGACTGCCACAGTTCTTTCTCTGGAGGGGAACAGCAGCCTTCTTCATCCCAAGTCCCTCAGAATTGTCCTGGACCACGTATTTGCCCAGAGTAGCCATAGACTTCCCAGTCAGGAGGAAGGTAAGATGAGTCCGCAGTCATTCTCTGCCCATTTTTAGTGGAAGAAGCTCTGTATTTGGAGCCAGAGGACCTGGGTTCTTTGTTACTGGGTGACTGACCTAGGGCAAGGCCCTTCTCCATCCTGGGTCTCTCTCCGTCCTTGGAAAAACGAAGATGGCTGGACTCCATGATTTCCACTGTCCCTTTGGGCTCAACATTCGAGGATCCAGTTCTCAGTTCTTTCTCTTGGAATCGTTCTGAATTATTCTGTAGTAAATTCTTGGGAGATGTGTGACATCTGTGGGAATGGGGTTGGGCCCAGATCGGATCTAGAAGGCAGAGATTTCTTCTATAAGAAGGCTGCTAGTGCCCTCCTTCCCCAAACTACCATATATTCATTTTCTATACGTGTGTGTGTGTGTGTGTGTGTGTGTGTGTGTGTGTGTGTGTGCCAGGAAGACCCAAATTCAAACCCAGCCACAGATACAGCTGTGTGACCTTGGGGAAATAAGTTAACCACTTAGTACCTCAGTGTCCCCATCTGTAAAATGGGCATTAAGAGCATCTACTTTGCCGTATTATTGTGATGACAAAATGAATTAACATATATTATGGGGTTTACACACCTCAAAGTGCTGTATAAATGTTAGCTGAAATTCTTATTTTATTTGGGGCAGCCAGGTGGTACAGGGGATAGAGTTCTGGGCTGAGAGTTAGGAAGACTCCTCTTTCTGAGTTCAAATCTAGCCTCAGTCCTGTTCTATCTGTGTGTCCTTGGGCAAGTCATTTAACCTTGTTGGCTTCAATTTCCTTAACTGGAAAATGAGCTGGAGCAGGAAATAGCAAACCACGCCAGTGTCTTTGCCAAGAAAGCTCCAAATGGGCTCACAAAGAGTCAGCTGTGACCAAAAAGGACTGAACAACAACAGTGTAGGACTTTGGGCTAATCTCAGTTTCCCCCCTGAGGATGTATAGTGGAGGATAGTCAGTGCTCCAGGTTAATCTGTGAATGTGGAATACAAACTGGCCAGTCTCACTTTCCTCTGTGTAATCCCAGAAGAATCATTTGGGGGCACTTAGTGTCTAGTGCCATTGCCTAGCCCTTGCCCCTCTTTTGTCTCAGTAGGACAGAATATTAGAATTCATAGTAGTACAGATCTCTTTTTGCTCATTTTAAAATGAAGGGGTTCAACTAGAAGACTTCAAAGGTCCTTTATAGATCTAATTTGGTAACGATGAATTAGACAAAACTTCCTTTTCTTTTCTTTCTCTCTCTTTTTTAAGCCCTCACCTTCTGTCTTAGAACCAATACTGTGGATTGGTTCCAAGGCAGAAGAATGGGAAGGGCTAGGCAATGGGGGTCAAGTGACTTGCCCAAGGTCACCCAGCTAGGATTGAACCCAGAACTTCTCATCTCTAGAGTTGGCCCTCAGTCTACTGAGTCACTTAGTTACCTCTGAAAACAAATTTCTATTGGAAAACAAAGACCCTTATTTCCTTGCTGGCTCCATGGCTGAGATGGGGGCCAGAATTGGATCTGATGGTTCTGTAAATGAATGTGTGGGTGAGGGAGGTAGGGAGCCCCACTCCAGAATTCTAAGACGCACTCCTAATGCTTGGAGCTCTTGGCCTTCCAGAAGGTTCTGCCCTCTGTGTGGCTTGGCAAAGGATGAGAGTGCATTATCTGTAAGTGTTATTAGAGCTCCATCCTGTAGAGTCAGTGAAATTAATACTCTGAGGTTTCCTTCTCCTGAACCCACAGCCCTGCCTGACGCATTTATTCAGAACGGTTACTTCATTTAAAAGGGATGTGTGGAAAGTCATGGGCATTAGTGGGTTTTGGCCGTACGGCTCATCTCCATAAACACAAGTATTATAAACGAGAATGTTAATTTTACTGGAGTTTGGGCATGTAGGTTCTGTGCTTGGCGTATATTTGCAAGTTAAAAAAAATCAATGATAAAGTTTGTCAACTCTCTTCTGCCCAGAGGGCTTAGAGGACCTCTTCACCTTCTTGACTCACATGTGGGATGGAGCTGCCCCATCACGGATTCCCGATGGTAGCCCTCCCTTCCCTCGCTGTCAGCGGGCTCACGGCTCACCTGAGCTCCTGGTCCTGGATGGTGGCCCCAGCAGCCCATCTTGGTGCCCTCAGAGTGGAGGGTCAAGCCTGAAAGGAGGACACCCCATTGGTTTTCTCTGCCAGGGGCCCTGGCCCAAGGGGTGGACAGCTGCACCTGGCTCTGGTAGACAACCAAGAAACATGTCGCCTGTGCTCTCCAGTAAGGGTTCCCCCAGGGACCTCTCCAGGTGTAGCAAATGGATAAGAGGTATGTGGGTGTCTGATTTGCATATCATTTGAATATCCTTACATAGCCTGAGCTGTCTATTCCTTGGTAATTTTCCAGTTTAATTATATATTTCCCCCCACCTCACTTCCAAGTTTACTTCTTCCTTCCTTCCTTTCTTCCTTCCTCCTTTCCTCCCTCTTTCTTTTCTTTCTCTCTCCTTCCTTCCTTCCTTCCTTCCTTCCTTCCTTCCTTCCCTCCTTCCTTC
>NW_025369794.1:0-5354 GCF_016433145.1 Gracilinanus agilis | reverse complement strand
TATATACACATATACTTATATGTGTATATATATATATATATAAATGTTATCATTATTATAGTTAACCCAGTTCAAAATTTTGAAGCCATTTTGACTTCTTTTTCTTGTTCAGTGTTTGTATCTAATCAGTCACTAATGTTATTTTTCTCCTTCATAATAACTCTTATATATATTTTATCCTTTCCACCACTATGCTTCATGTTCCAATTATCTTATGCTTGACTTACTACAATAGTTCTGTAACTCACTTAAATAATTTTTCCTAGAAAATTAATTAAATTAAATTTAGCAAACATTTTTACAATGACTTTTAAAGTCATAATATTTATATATGTATGGTTTTCTTTTGTATTACCTTCTTTTCAGAATACATATTTTATCATTCTCCCACATGGATATATCAAAAAACAAACAACAGAAAGAGATGTCTAAGGAAGAAAGCATGATAAAACACAAAGGGACAAGAAATGGAATTCAAGTTGAAGGAACAAAAAAAGGTCAATTGGGCTAGAATATGCAGTATGTAAAAGGTAGGAAAATATAATAAGCTTGAAAAGAAAAACTGAAGCCAGATCTTGCAGAACTTTAAATGTTAAGCTGAGAAATTCACATTTAATCCTAAAAACCAAAGAGAACTACTGAAGTTTTTTGAATAGGGAACAGTGTAGTCACATTTGTACTTTAATAAAACTTATTTTGGTGGCTGTGTGGAGATCAATTGGAAAGGAGAAAAGATTATAAACCAGATATAAATTTAAGAAGATGTTGCAATATTTCAGATAAGAGGTGATAATGTCTTGAATTATGATAATAGCTATTTGAATCAAGAGAATGGGATAAAGTCAAGAGATATTGTGGACAGAGAATATATAAGACTTAGTAACTTGTGAAATGGGGAAGGATAAGGAAAATGAAAAATAAAAGATGACTCAGATTTAAATTTAAGTGATTGAAATGATGATAGCACCCTTAATAAAATGAAGATGGGAAGTTTGCCACCCCTACTTTGTGTTACCTGAAAGATCTTACTATATAGATCAGTGGTTCCCAAACTTTTTTGGTCTACCGCCCCCTTTCCATAAAAAGTATTACTTAGTCCCCTGGAAATTAATTTTTAAAAAAATTTTAATAGCAATTAACAGGAAAGATAAATGCACCTGTGGCCATCACTGCCTCCTTGGATCACTGCAGCACCCACAAGGAGGTGGTAGCGCCCACTTTGGGAATCACCGATATAAACTCACCAAGTCTGACTATTGTTCTCATGGTTTGCCTCTTCTCCTCTGCCTCTTCCTGCCTCGGTCCACACACATATACCAGTTTACGAGATAATTATGAGGCAGAGAAAAAGGAGAGAGAAAGGAGAATTGACATATTCATTAAGTCCCAGAAGCAAAACAAAACAAAATAGGTAAATTCAGGTAAATAGCAAGTTTTGTCCAGGAATATTATTTCTTGATATTCACTGAGCTATAGATGGTACCATTGCTTATGTTTATATTTAATTTGGGGTAGTAGCATGCTTCAGTAGCCACACACACACACACACACACACACACACACACACACACACACACGCCACTGGTACACACCTCAGACAACTCTTTTCTCCATAGAGCTTAAAAGATCCCTCACCTTTTTTTTCTCATCCAGATATTGTGTTTCAGTATCTTTTGTTCTCCAATCCAACGTAGGAAAAAAATTACTCTTCCTCTTCACATAAGGCAGGGTTACAAAATAATTTCATGAAATAGAAAACACTAAAAAAAAAAGGAGGATAAATATATCTCTTGTGTTGCTTGCATGCCTGAGTGGAAATTTGAAGGAAGTTTGAGATTCTAAGAGGTAAAAGTGAGGGACATGTACATTCCAGACTCTGGGATTTATGGAGAATAAAGATAAATAAAATATAATTCCTGTTTTCAAGGAGTTTATAGTCTAATGACTTTACTATGAATCACCTTGAAAAAGGCTTTTTATAGCAGTTGGTATTTGACAAGTTTTCAATAGTCCCATAACATCTGGGAAAGAGAAGAATCACAGAACTATGGACATTTAGAGTAGAAACAGCTTTTAGAAATCATTTATTTAAGACTCCTAATTTCATAGATGAAG
Organism: Gracilinanus agilis; assembly: GCF_016433145.1. Classification (NCBI taxonomy): domain Eukaryota; kingdom Metazoa; phylum Chordata; class Mammalia; order Didelphimorphia; family Didelphidae; genus Gracilinanus; species Gracilinanus agilis. The sequence goes on along the minus strand of NW_025369794.1, from coordinate 3,239 downwards.
AAACATATAGAAAGTTGAAGCCACTTGCCTAATGCCAAATGAATAATCTGTGTTAGATACAAGATTAAAAACTAGGTTAATTTACTCCTAATATGATATAGAGTTTCTATCATTTTTGAAAGCAAGTTACTGAAGCTCAGAAAAGAGGGATCATTTATCTAGTGATATTACAAAGCGTAATTAAAAATGAAAAGTAAAATTATAAATATTATGACAAAAGAATATCAAGCTACAGTAGAACCAGCTTCATTATGCTAAATCTTGGCTAATTCCTTCTTTTTTTGAAGTCAGGTGAGCCCAACACTGAAATTCTCAGACTCATTGAAACATGTGGAAGTCATAAACTTTCTGTGACTGAAGCTCAGTCTTTGAGGGAGGCTCCAAGGTACAAGGCTCATATGTTACACTCTGCAGTTACTTAACTGAACATATTTTCCTGTTTGGCACTGTGCCACAAAACTTTCCAAAAAGAAAGCAATTCAGTTAGACATGGATGCACAACCCAAACTCTATAGTCTAACGGCAACAAGATGTGCTGGGCAGGGCTGACATGTCATAGAGGAACTTTTTCACAGATCCCTCAGCAAGGCTGCAAATCATTTGCCTAGTTCATGTGTTTCTGTCCTACTTGTTAACATTTGCATCTTATCCTAAAAGGGGAGGGCTGAAGAAATTTTCATAGAGTGCGGTAGTCAAAAAAGAAAGACTAACCTTTTACAAACTGGATAAAACAAAGTAGTTGCCTAAGAAAGTTTGGTTTCTTACTAGTGTGTATCTCTAGAAAAGACAGTTGAGAATAACAGAAACCCAGAAACCCCCCCTATAGTTTCACTGACAGACTCACAACTATTAAAAAAAAACAACATGCAATCACTGTCCATTTCCTGGTGGCTTAGTTACAATTCTAGAACATTTGGTCTCAAGTTTTGAATAACAAGATGTGTAAAACTCTGGTCAAAATTAGTTAAAATAATCAGTAGTTTTAGTAAAGTAGTAGAACACAAAGTAAACCCATACAAATGATCGACATTTCTTTCTAAATTGTTAATAACACCTGAAAGAGAGAGATAGAAACAGATATCCTATTCAAAGTAACTACTGAAAATTGTTATAGTTATTTGGCATTGGTTAACAAGTAGAAAGAAGACCAGTGGAATAGACTAGAGAGGGAACAATCAAACTTTATTGCCAAGTGTCTATTAGCCAGAGATAATAAATACTTGGAGAAAAACTTATCATTTGACAAGAACTATTTGGAAAATTGGAAAGTGGTTTGCTGGAAATTAGATTTAGATCAACTACTTACACCACATATACCATAAAAACCTCAAAACTGAAATAAAGTTTAAATGTTAAAAATCAAGTCATTAAAAAAAACAGAAGAGAATAAGCTCAAGTACCTTTAATAGCTATGATTGTTCTTGACCCAAGATGTAAAAGAGGTAACGACAAAAGACAAATGATTTTGATTACACAAAATTCAAAGATATGTATACAAGCAAAATAAATACAATTAAGATGAGAAGAAAAGAGGGTGAATGGGGGAAAATGTTACACCAAATATCTTGGATGTAAATATGACACTCAACACATCAGAAGATACAAAAATATAAGGTGAAATCCTATTTCATGTGTGTGTTTATACAGTCAATCCTCAGAATTCACGTTTAGCTTATGATCTAAAGCATTCACATGCTTTTATCAGTAATTTCATTTTCATTTTTCCATCAACAACTGTACCCATTTGTGTTCAGGTGTTATAAAAAAAATGAGGGGCAGCTGGGTAGCTCAGTGGAGTGAGAGTCAGGCCTAGAGACAGGAGGTCCTAGGTTCAAACCCGGCCTCAGCCACTTCCCAGCTGTGTAACCCTGGGCAAGTCACTTGACCCCCATTGCCCACCCTTACCAATCTTCCACCTATGAGACAATGTACCGAAGTACAAGGGTTTAAAAAAAAAGAAATAGCATTGTTTAATAATGGGAGATGCCATCCATTAACAAAGAATGAGACCCTAAATCTGTCTCACACAAAAGACACTCAGTGGACCCTGATACTCTTTTTGATTGTCCTGACAGTACTTCATTTGAACCTTCCTTGGCAGTCCCAATTGGTAGCTATTTGGAAAGGGGAAGTAGATTCAGAGATCTCAACTCTTCTCTCATTACTTGATCATATGAGAGGTAGGTATTTACCCAAATAAATAAGAAAAATGCCAGACCCATCCAGTTTTCAAATGGGTGAAAGTCCTACAACTATAGAAAGGTGGCCTGGTTAATTGGTCTTTTTCTGACATGTTGAGAAATTGAATTCTAGCAACTATCAAGCCCAGTTAAGTCTTGAAGCCTGGACTATTTCAGCTTGACCTTGGAAAGTCAAGTGATTTTGGGGGGAAAAGAGTGATTTCCCACGGAAAAATTACTAATAAATAATAAAATTCAATATTAATCTTATTCATTGTGTAGTTTTATTGTTTGCCTTTAAAACTCAAGTTTTGTGTTCTGATTATATCCCCAAGCCTTGGTGCACATCCTTTGTATTCTAATTTGATGTTAAGACTCCAATAATCTTTGTATCTTTCAACAACAATAACTAAAGTCCCAGCCAACCTCTAAATTGGTTTTCAGAGAGAGACCAAGGTAAAGAAATTTCTTCCAATATATTATACAGTACAATGCCTTCGCACCTCCATTTGACACAACTGAAGATAAGATGCAAGTTTAAAAATGTTTTAGTTTTAATAATTTTACTTGCTGTATAATATTTATAGTATTGTAGATTTCATGAATTAAGAAAAGTGAATACTATATGAAATTAATGTTTTGTTTATATTGTTATATCAAAACAAAAGATCACAGAATTTGAGATTACCAGTGAGAAAAAATGTTTTGTATGTCACCAATTTTATTTTATGTACTGAATTTTATGGGTTATGTCACACTTTCCATGTTAAAAAAAGCAAATTTTAGCAGAATTAATGTTTTGTTTGAAAGAATTGCATGCAGAAAAGTATATTTTCATCAATCTCTAGTGAAGGATACTTTTTCATATTTGTAGGTACCTAATCCCCTATTTCCCTTAGATTTAATGTATCAATATTCATGTTTTAGACTTTTGCTACATTTTCTAGGAATGTTACCTCTGCAAAAATTGAAAATTATAATAATCTTCAATTTTTGCAGAGGTAACATTCCTAGAAAATATAGTAAAAGTCTAAAACTTTTATATATATTTATATGTAT
>NW_025369793.1:0-1367 GCF_016433145.1 Gracilinanus agilis | reverse complement strand
CTTTCCCTGTATCCTGCACTGGCCTCTTGAGTGAGCAGCTGACCTTCATTTCCTGGCTTCTGAAGAGATTGGTTCCAGGGAGGCCTTTCTATCCTGGAGGGGTCTGCATTGGTGGTACCCTTGCTGAAGACACCACCAGGAGTCCTGCCTGAAAAGACTACCACAACTCCATGTGGAAATTGAGACTTGAGTTGTTACTCGGTGGTGAGCTGGACTCCTTTGGACAGAAATTATAGGGTATCTAGCTAGCAACACTTTTTACTCCCTACATTTCTCTCTTACTTTATCACTCTTAAACTAAATTGTTAAGAGTGGCTAACAGACTCGTGACTTAAGAGTTAATTTTTTAAATTGGAGACCACAATATTACTTTAGAACTTTCATATTAACATAAAATTCTTATATCCTAATCCTAATTATCCAGGCTGGGAAACCTGAGCATTGGCCATTGATGACCCAAAATTCTCAGCCCCCTGTGGGCCCAGGCTTGGGTTACTATGGTGAACAGTCAACCTTTCTAGCCAGTGATGTATCTAGAATTCTGTGGGCCATCTTATTCTCAGGCAGATTCCTTCCTGGTCCTGTAACTCGCCCACTAGAATGGGGAAGGAGAGTATGTCTTCAGCCCATTGGTGTGGCTCTGGAAAGAAGACACTATCCTCTGGGCCAAAGCCTACTGCTGGGTTACAACTCTCAGCAGAACCTTGCTCTCAGCTGAATATTGAAGAGTCTCAGTGGTTTTGACTCCCACGTGTCCATCCATGTTAACCCCCTTCATGTACCCTCCTTCTGAACCATTCCCTGAGTTTGACATGCCATCACCCCTTAAACATGACTTTGCTTGGGGAATCTCCTCATGTGTTTTACCCTTACTCTTCACTTTAAGAAATCCCTAGTTTCCTCTTTAGTGTTGAGGCTGCCTCCATTCTGGCATTTTCAGCGTCCTGCAGTGTCCAGCAGGCTTTCTCCTTCAATCTCTTCCCCCAGAGTACACTTTCTCTACAAAGAGCTTGGAAGATTCCCAACAGGGACAAAGCTTGCCTTTCCTTTCCCTTTATGGCCCCCTCACTTAGCCCTGGAGTTTTAACACAACAGAGGCTTCTGTTCAAAAAAGCCCATGTGTGGAGCACTTTGAGGCCTGCCAAGCATTTTATAGACATCTGATTTGTTACTTTTAATTGCCCTGTGAGCTATCAGCCCTCTCCCATCCTATTTTATTAATAATTGAACTAAGCCTCTGAAAACTTCCCTCCCAAGGAAGTTCTCATAGTTGTCTAGGGCAGGATTGGAACCCAGGTCACCCTGACTTTGAAGCCCAGGCCTCCTTCTACTGTACTCTCTGCCTCTGGAATGGATTTGAATTCGTC
>NW_025369792.1:0-2552 GCF_016433145.1 Gracilinanus agilis | reverse complement strand
AATCAAAAACTTTAGCAGAGTTGCAGGATACAAAATAAATGCACATAAATCATCAGCATTTCTATATATTCCCAACACATTAGAGCAGCAAGAGGAAGAAAGAGAAACACCATTTAAAATCACCCTAGACAATATAAAATACTTAGGAATGTATCTACCAAGACGAACATAGGAATTATATGAAAACAACTACAAAACACTTTACAAACAAATAAAACTAGATCTAAACAATTGGAAAACCATTGACTGCACATGAGTAGGACAAGCTAACATAATAAAAATGACCATTCTACCCAAATTAATTTACCTATTTAGCACCATACCTATCAAACTACCAAAAAACGTCTTTACTGAATTAGGAAAAACTATAACAAATTTCATTTGGAATGACAAAAGATCAAGAATATCAAGGGAAATAATGATAAAAATGTGAAGGAAGGGGGCTAGCAGTACCAGATATTAAACTATATTATAAAGCAGCAGTCATCAAAACAATATGGTACTGGCTAAAAGACAGAAGGGAGGATCAGTGGAATAGACTTGGGGTAAATGACATCAGCAAGACACTGTATGATAAACCCAAAGAGCCCAACTTTTGGGACATGAATCCACTATTTGACAAAAATTGCTGGGAAATTTGGAAAACAATATGGGAGAGATTAGGTTTAGATCAACATCTCACACCCTAAACCAAGATAAATTCAGAATGGGTGAACGACTTGAATATAAAGATGGAAACTATAAATAAGTGAAGTGAACACAGAATAGTATACTTGTCAGATCTCTGGGAAAGGAAAGACTTTAAAACCAAGCAAGAGTCAGAGAAAATTACAAAATGTAAAATAAATGAGATTGATTATATTAAACTAAAAAGCTTTTGACACAAACAAAAACAATGCAGCCAAAATCAGAAGGGAAACAACAAATTGGGAAAAAAATCTTTAGAACAAAAAATTCTGACAGGGGTCTAATTACTCAAATATACAAGGAGTTAAAGCAATTGTATAAAAAAATCAAGCCATTCCCCAATTCCCCAATTGATAAATGGGCAAGAGACATGAATAGGCAATTTTCAGGTAAAGAAATCAAAAGTATCAAAAAGCACATGAAAAATGTTCTAAATCTCTAATAATTAAAGAAATGGAAATCAAAACAACTCAGAGGTATCACCTCACACCTAGAAGATTGGCTAAAATGAAAGAAGGGGAGAATAATGAATGCTGGAGGGGATGTGGCAAAATTTGGACATTAATGCATTGCTGGTGGAGTTGTGAACTGATCCAACCATTCTGGATGGCAATTTGGAACTATGCTCAAAGGGCTATAAAAGAATGGCTGCCAATTGATCCAGCCATACCATTGTTGAGTTTGTACCCCACAGAGGTCATAGATAAACAGACTTGTAAAAAAATATTTATAGCTGAGCTTTTTGTGCTGGCAAAAACCTGGAAAGGGAGGGTATATCTTTCAATTGGGGAATGGCTGAAGAAATTGTGGTATATGCTGGTAATGGAATACTATTGTGCTCAAAGGAATAATAAACTGGAGGAATTCCATGTGAACTGGAAAGAACTCCAGGAATTGATGCAGAGTGAAAGGAGTAGAGCCAGAAGAACACTGTACACAGAGACTGATATATTATGGTAAAATCAAATGTAATGGACTTCTGTACCAGCAACAATGCAATGATCCAGGACAATTCTGAGGGCTTTATGTTAAGAACGCTACTCACATTCTGAGGAAGAACTGCAGGAGAGGAAACATATGAGAAAAACAACTGCTTGAACACATAGGTTGAGGTGGACATGACTGGGGATGTAGACTCGAAACTACCACACCAATGTAACTAACAACAATTTGAAAATAGGTCTTGATCAATGACACATGCTAAAACCAGTGGAAATGTGCATCGGCTATGGGTAGGGGGAGTGTGGGGAGTGAAGGGGAAAGTAGGAGCATGAATCATGTAACCATGTTAAAAATGAATATTAATAAATGGTTAAAAATACTGATATAATATATCTTTATTACATTTATAAGATACAGATCATGCAATGTCTAAGAGCATGACATTAATAATCTTAAAAGAATTTATATTCTTTAATCATTTATTAAAGATGCCTTTGGATAATATGAGGGAATTATTTTATTTAAAATTGATGAAGTTGTTAAATAAGGAAGTATATGTTCCTAAAAAGTGTCCTTCAAGTTCCCAAATTCTTCACTGACCAAAATTGTAAACAAATGGAAAGTTTTTTGTTATTTTTTCATCATATAGTACAAAATACTATTTATTTTATTTATAATCACATACCACTTGTTATATTTCTTAACAAATAATATTTATCATGATGATGGTCATATACAGAGTGTAGGCCTACCACGAAGTACCATCTCCATTGGCTTTTCCTCTCCTATGCTCTATGATTAGTATTATCTGTTATATAAACAGACCAATATATTAATCAGTTCCAAGATTAATAAATATCTACTGTGTATAGGATCCTGAAATGTTCTATCAATTGAATTTTTTAACTTGAAGAAAAAAAAAA
>NW_025369791.1:0-12028 GCF_016433145.1 Gracilinanus agilis | reverse complement strand
TCCCACTCTCTTCCTCTCTAGGGTATATCTACTATTGGGAATCTTTTTTTCTCTTTAACCAACATAAACTCGAAGCTCATAGCACCAGGGTGTCCCCAGGAGAGATGCTTAGTACTCACTCTACCCTCCTATTGTTCTAAGCATCCAGCAGAGGCAGTGACAAGGGAGGGAAGGGATGAAGCATTTATAACAACCTGCTGTTGGTCTGGGGCTCTGTGGAGTGTTTTCTCTGTAATATTATGGCATTTCTTCCTCACCTTCATCTTCCTAATTCAATGACACAATTATTCACATTTTACAGATGATGTAACAGATTAGATTAAGTGGCTTGTTCTGAGGCACCCACATAGGTGCTGTTTGTGGCAAAATGTAAACTGAGGCTTTACTGCCTCTAATCCCAGGTCCCTGCCTCCTTCCCTTCTAATTTCCTCTCATTTCCAGAAAGTGAAAAATTATGGACTGACTCCAGCCTTCTCTGAAGAAAATGCCCTAGAACCTCATGTTCTGGTTCCATATTGGTTCCCTGAACTTCTCCCACACTCCTCTCCCCACCCTAAATGTTGGGGAGACTCTCCTCCAGGTATCCCCTTAAGCCCCTCACAGGCCCTGCTTGCCCTCCTCTATTGTCAAGATGAACGGACAGGCTGAGAAATAGCATTGGACCTAACAAGGATTGTTGAGCTCCCCAGGAGAGGAGACAGAGACTCCCCAAGAGATGAGTCCCAGAGGCTCAGAGATGTGTCAGGGAGGGAGGAACCTCCCTGACAGGATTGTTGGACCAGGCAGGTTGAACCCAGGCAGTTTGAAGGGACAAAAGCCTATCTCTGGAGGTCCCTGTGTCTGGGGCTTCAGACTGACTCAGAACACTGACCTTTGGATCCAGTGTGGGAGTTTAGGAGTTTCTGCCTGAATGTACCAGAACAGGATTAGGAGGGGGGTGGGCTGTTGTTCACTCCAGGCTCTATAGCAGGGTAACAGACCCATCTACTCTGGACTCCTGCATTACAGACACTGAGGGGTGACGGCAGACTCCTGTGAGAACCCCATGGACAGAGTCTTTGAATGGAGTCACTGGACTCCCCAACCTTTCCCTTAAGAGAACTCAGTGACAAGCTTCTCTTCATCCTCATCCCTGGCTATTTCCCATGTGTTAGGGACCAAGACTTTAAGATAAGATAGTCACTCTTCTAAGACTAGATATCATTCACTCTTCTAAGATAAGATATTGATCATAGGCCCAGCCATGCTTGGAGACAGTAAGACGCCACCAGAGATTTTCTATGCTCCCTTTCCGCGTTCCTTTCCCCCTTAGTATCTGCCGACCCCCTTCTGCCCTCAGCCTATATATTCTTGTCATAGATCTGCAATAAACGAGCCTTGCTTCCACCCAAACAACTCTGTCTGTCTTGCGCGCAAGGTCTCCCCTCTTCTTCCCCTATGGGTTCTTAGGTTGCCGTTTCCCCGGACCCCTCGGTTGTGTCCGGCTGGACCCGGACAGAAAAGTCTATTACATTTGATTGTGTCATAATGTATCAGTCTCTGTGTACAATGTTCTGGTTCTGTTCCTTTCACTCTACATCAATTCCTGGAGGTCTTTCCAGTTCAGCATCACGTTTATTTCTCTTCCCCACTTTTCTTCTGCCTCTCGTAATTGGTTTTTGAAGTCTTTTTTTGAGCTCTTCCAGACTCTGTGTCCAATCCATATTTTTCTTTTTAACTTTGCGTGTTTCCTTTGCTTTCACTGTCCCTTTCTGTGTCTGTACTTTGCTCTTTGTCTCCATAAAAATTCTTTAGAGTTAGGTGCTTTTTTTGTTGTTTGTTCATTTTTCCTTATCATAAGTAGTCTGTTTTCTGGGAAGTTGGGATACCCTCTTAAACTTCAGTCCTTCCTTGATGCTATTTTCAGCTTATTTTCTGGGTTGTAACTAGTTTATCAGAAGGTCTGAGGACTGAGAGCTCTAAGAGAACCCTCCACCTGCTGATTCAGTTGACCCTTGAGATGCTGATAGCTTAAAGACTTTCATCAGGCTTGGGTATAAGCTTTTGATCTCATTCTGAACTTGATCAGGTCAGATGCTGATCAAATTCTAGCCCTAGGCTTAGGCTCATGGTTGTTGTTGTTGTTGTTGTTGTTGTTGTTCTCACTGTGTTCTTGATTCAATCATATACACTCTTGATTACTCTATCATGGAGCTCCACCTTTAGTTTTGGGTAAACTGATGGGGGAGGGGAGTCTCCCTGTGAATTGTGTCCTCACTCCAAACTGTCCTCATCCCAAGCCAAGACTGGGATTCCTGGATTCACTCTGGAACACATGGATCAACCCCCTTCAGCCCAGATTGCCCTGGGCTGGGACTCCAAACTTCTCTACAGGTTTGAAATTTCAAGGGGTGTGAGGTGGCTTGGACCACTATTTGCCCAGGCAGGCTCTCAGGGTCTGAATGCTATCTTGAGCTTAAGTTCAGAAAGTGTGAACAGATGTAGGGTGGGGGGTAGGGTTATGATTTGCTCTTGGCTTGCTCTTCACTCCTTGCTACCATTTTTTCTCCTCTCACTCCAGTTCCCCAAATGGTCTCTGCCTACCTCTTGGATTTTTCTTTTCTTGAAAGATGTTTCACTCTGTCTCCTTGTTGGTTCTTTCACTCCTGCATTTGTTTTGTTGGCAATATTTTAATTTTGGTCAGAGAGTATTTTTGTGGTGAAATGTAGCAGCTACTTTAGTTACTCCTCCAACTTGGCTCTACACCAGGAATCCTCAATTCTGTTTTTTTAAGGTGTTAATGACTTCAGGTTTTAAGCTATTATTTTTTCTTTTCCTAATTTTCTCATATCACTCACTTCTTTCCTTCAATTTTGCCTTTACCATTCTTATCTCTTTCTTTAGTTCTTCTAGGAATTCTTCTTAAGCTTGGGTTGAATTAGCTTTTTTCTTTGAGGCTTTGTTTGTAATTGTTTTCAAATTGCTGTCTTCTTCTGAATCTATGTTTTAAATTTCCATGCCAGCATAGTAGTTTATTTTGGCTGCATTCTTTTTTGGCTGTTTTCTCATTTTTCCAACCAATTTCTTGACTTTGAATTTGATGTTGAAGCTGGGCTTTGTTCATATATAAATAAGGAGACACCATCTGAAGCTATAGACTTTTTCATATTGCTGTTTTCAGATCCAATTTGAAGTCTGCAAGGTTTTGGGTTTGTTTTTTTTTTTTGAGTGCTTCAAGGATCCAGAAAGGATCACTTACCCCCTGCAGCATCAAGTTTTAGTGCTCTCTTTTGGAACTATGGCTGGGGCACCTGCTCCCTTGTGACTAAATGCAGCATTGTTCTCTGTCATGAAAATACAAGACAACATTCTGAATGTTCAATAGAGTTGTCAATCAGTGTGAGCTATACCCAGTGCCAGAGAAAGGGCTCTTCTAATTTTTTTCTAACCATTTGTCTGAGCTCCTCAATTTCTCTGGACTAAGAGCTCTGGAGCCTGCTGCTATGGTTGTTGCCTTCACTATTTTTTTTTATTTTAAACCCTTAACTTCTGTGTATTGACTTATAGGTGGAAGAGTGGTAAGGGTAGGCAATGGGGGTCAAGTGACTTGCCCAGGGTCACACAGCTGGGAAGTGTCTGAGGCCAGATTTGAACCTAGGACCTCCTGTCTCTAGGCCTGGCTCTCAATCCACTGAGCTACCCAGCTGCCCCTGCCTTCACTATTGCTGCATTTTTGAACTCTAGACTGTCTTCTCTCTCAGTGTCACAAATTCTTTCCTGCCCACCTAAGCTTTCTTTGGCCAGAAATCACTATGATGCTCTAAAATTTGATTTCAAGCATTATTTAAATTAGTTGGAGGGGAATGTTGAGAGAGTTCAGCTGGGGAACCTCTAATCTGACATGTTAGGATCCATTTAGTTCTAGGGTTATGGTTTTAAGGGAAGGATAATGTGAGACAGAATAAGAAACACAATAAATGAAAGGAAAATTAATCCAAGGAGGCTCTTCCCCTTTAACAGAGTCTGCCTTAGGTGGTTGATAAATTAGGACTTTCAAATATATGTTTTGTCTTTATGTTTAAATAATTTATTTCCAAAGAGATAAATGGTTCATCAGCTGTATTTTTAAAAATTACTTCAAGAAGCAATAAGAGTAAAATGATGTAAGAAGGTGGGCTAGAAATTACCAACAAAGAACTCCTTTTTTTTTCCTTTTAGGATAATATGTAGTTATGTTTAAATTTTGATAAAGAACAGAAAGAAGAAAGCTTGTACAAGAATTTTAGGTAAATTGATCTCTTTTCAAAATAGTGGGCAAGGTTGGACTATACCAAAGAACACTATTTGTTCAATGGCCTGTGGATTACTCTGATTTTTTTGAAGGGTCTGAATGCACATAAATATAGCCTTCTAGAAAATATAAAAATGCCTGACTTCCCAAAAATGTGTCTAGGTTGCTCAGAACCAGTAGTCCAATTCAGCCTGTTAGAAGAAACTTCACCAACTCTAAACATGGAAAAAATAGCCTATGATGAGAAAGGGTTAATCAAGAAATCAATTAATGCAAAATGGTGTGATTCAGTGACATAGTGGGTAGAGTGAGAGGCTTGGAATTAAGAGTAGCTTAGTTTGAATCCTACCTCAGACTTTGTAACCCTGGGAAGTCACTTAATCCTTTTAGGTTCAATTTCCTCATCTGTAAAATGGGGATAATAATAGCATCTACCTTACAGAGAGGATGAGATGAGATAATGCATGTAAATTGCTTTACAAATCTTAAGAGGCTATGTAAATGTTAGCTATTATTAGCATTATTATTTCCAGAGAAAGAAGGCTTGAATGCTCAAGCCAAGGGAAATTCAGAGCAAGAAATCTTAAGGGGTGGGGTGGGGAAAATAATGCATATACATAAGCATCTGCTGGACTTAGGAAAAGGACTAGCAAAGGTTCTAACAGATTGTAATAGCTCAAAGGTTCTAAGTAAAAATGAAGCAACACTATATATTCATTGTAGGGAAACAAATATAAGAGGGAAGAAACAAAAATTATGCTCCTGCACAATTTAGAAATCAAAAACAGACCTGGAAATATCATGTCTTGGTGACACCTACCTGTGACAGGTTTATCATAGCAAACCAGAGGAAGACCCAGTAAAGCAGCCAGTAACTATTGTAGTATTGGGGAAAGCTGTATCATTTAAAAATATGAAGAAAAAGTGGGAAAGGTACAAATGACCAATGCAGGGGGGAATTAAGTATTACAAAACAAATTTTTCAAAAAATTTAACCTTTCAATCCACATCACCAGATGATTCTATCCATCCCCAAGTTGGGTCAAGTCTGTGCAGCTATGACTGAATGGCTCATTTTCTCAGGGCATGTTCTTCTCATGTTTTCTTTGGAAAATAACATCCTTCAATATTTGAGTTCTTGCCCTGGGATCTATAAATTTCATTTATTTATTTAATTTTGCTTAGAATATTTTTCCATGGTTACATGATTTATGATTTCCCTCCCCCCACCATTTCCCTCCCCACTCTCAAAGCTGACAAGCAATTCCCCTGGGTTCAAAACATATTTCCATGTTATTCATATTTGCAGTAGAGTGATCTTTTAACAACAAAACCTTAATCATATCCCTATTGAACTATGTGATTAATCATATGTTTTTTTTTCTGTGTTTCTGTTCTCACAGTTCTTTCTCTGGATGTGGATAGCATTTTTTCATAAGTTCCTCAGAATTGTCCTGGATCATTGCATTGCTGCTAGCGGAAGAGTCCATTACATCCGATTGTGCCATAATGTATCCATCTCTGTACAATGTTCTGGTTCTGCTCCTTTCACTCTGCATCAATTCCTGGAGGTTGTTCCAGTTCACATGGAATTCCTCCAGTTCATCATTCCTTTCAGCACAATAGTATTCCATCACCATCAGATACCACAATTTGTTCAGTTATTCCCCAATCGATGGACACCGCCTCATTGCCCAATTTTGTGCCACCACAAAGAGTGCGGCTATAAATATTTTTGTACAAGTCTTTCTCCTTATTATCTCTTTGGGGTATAAATCCAGCAGTGGTATGACTGTGTCAAAGGGCAGGCATTCTTTTAAAGACTTTGGGCATAGTTCCAAATTGCCATCCAGAATGGTTGGACCAATTCACAACTCCACCAGCAGTATATTAGTGACCCAATTTTGCCACATGGGATCTATAAATTTTTAAGAAAATGTTTCAACAGTGGAATTGCATGCTGGCTATGGGAGGGGGTGGGAGGAGGGAAGAGAAAGAACATGAGTCATGTAACCATGGAAAACTAGTCTAAATTAATTAAATAAATGAAAGTTTTTTTAAAAGGGGGGAAAAAAGAAAATATTTCAATATAATTAGTTTCCTTTGTAATGTTAGGTATTTTATTTTATGAATTTAAAATGTTATCCTGAGGAGAAGTTTGTTGGCTTCACTATACTGCCAAAGGAAACCAAGAAACAACAAAGATTTGTCGACATGGAATCTAACAACCCCAAATTTGTAACCTTGTAAGATCTGGTGAACCCCAAGTTTTAGGACTAGCTTGTAAGTTGGAGACCCCAAAGCCTGTACTTGTCCCCTGTTCCTGTGAGAATCCTCCCTGAAGGGAATCTCAGGCTAGCAGTTCCAGACTGAATAATGGACTCTAGGGTAAAAGACAATCCCCATCAGGTGGGGCTAAGCCCAAACCAAGTGACTCTTCTAGTCTCCAGAAGCCTCTCCCTGAATATCACACCCTCCTTCCAAGGATTGAACTTGGGACCTTCAGTTTACAAGACTGATGCTATCTACCACACCCAAGAGTCACTTGACTTAGGCTTGGGCTTAGCCCCACCAGATGGGGATTGTCTTTTACCCTAGGGTCCATTATTCAGTCTGGAAATGAGATTCCCTTCAGGGCCCATTCTCAACCATTTGCCTAGGGTTCCTCATCTGTAAAAAGAGGAGGAAAAGTTAATGATGAACCAATCCATTATCTTTGTAAAGAAAACCACAAATGGGGTCATGAATTGTCAGACACAACTGAAAGGTGATTGAACAATAAAATCAATGGAAGGACCATAAATATTTACTTCTCCTTCCCCATTTCCCTTTCCACAACTTTACTTTTTTATTATTTGGTCTGAGAATAAAACTTTAGGTGATTCCCCCAGATGTTTTTAAAATTCTCTCTTAGTGCAAATTACCATAACAAACATGGAATTCATATTATTAGGGAAACTGCCTTGCTAGCCTGACTCAGTCTCTGAGTCACCCTACTTTGAAAGGGCGCATTTCTGTACTCAACTTCAAATAAAGGATATGAAAATAAATATCTAAGTTTAACTGTAGGTTGCCATATAGGCTCTACAGAATTTCTTTGTTGGTGATCAATAGCAAGTAGCTTTTCTCAGCATACTATTTTTTCATCCTCCCACTATTTGCCCTTCTACTCCAGATTCCCTTGTTGAAAACACAACAACTCTGAAGGAGGAGGAAGAAGAGCAATCTCACTTTATGTGAATAGACAGCATTCTAGTCTCAGCCTCTCCTATCCCTGACCCTGGCATTTTGGATTGTTATCCTTATTCAGAGACCAATGAGACATTTGATGCTACTGCTTTGGAGATATGCAGAAGTGAGGGACAAAGCAATTTGATCCAGATAAAGGAATCAATGGTAAATTTATGCTAATCTCTTAAAATCTCACTTTTATGTGGGGAATATCACCTTGAAATTCTACCTTCCAAATGTGTATCCTACAAATGGGTCATATGCAAAAAAAGGTGAACAAATTATGCAGTATGGTTTTGTCACACCTACCTATACCATCTTAAATAGCTCAGTTGATCTTTTTGGGTCTTAGTTTACTACTCTATAAAATTAATTGTTATGATTAAAGAAAGGGTTCTCAACCTTTTCTGTACCATGAATTCATCTGGAAATCTAGTAAAGCTTATGGTCTTCTTTCCAAAATAATATTTCTTAATGCATAAAATATTATGCCATGTATGTATGTAACAGTATAAAGAAAACCAAGTAATTAAAATAAAGTTATAAAACAATATATATTTGAATAAACAAACTCATGAACCCCAATTCATCCTTAAAAATTAGGATTGCATAAATATTGTTAGTTTAACAAATTATGGAGAAAGAAAAAGCTTAGGGCAATGGAAATGGGCAAATCTATGACAATTTTCAAAAGTAAGAAAGTTCATTCTATAAATTGGCCAGTGAGCTTGCCTTGAAGCCTTGGAAATTTCTAGAATGTCTTCTGTCTTCTCAAAAGTTAGTTTTTGAGGTTCAACTATGGTTCAGTAGATAAAAGTGCCAGGCCTTGTGTAGGAAGAACTTGGGTTCCAAACTGGTCTCAAACATTTCCTAGCTGTGTGACCCTGAGAAAATCACTTAGCTCCAATTCCCTAGCCCTTATTGCTCTTCTGCCTTGGAACCAATACTTATATTAATTCTAAGGCAGAATGTAAGGACTTTTTTTCAAAAATGTAAAAAAAATTAATGTAGCTTATGAACAATTAGAACAGAAGTAATGATCCCTATACACTAGCATAGTTTCATTAAGATCAAGTCATTCCAGAGTAATATATTGACTTTTTGAACAAAGTAATTAGATGAGTAGACATAGAATACATGCAATTCAGCAAAGTCTTTGTCAAAATATTTAATATTTTATAGAAAAGATAGAGATAAGGAATGAATGATAAATATTCCAATCAAATACATTTAGAATCAAACTCTATTCCTTCCCCAAAGCATGTGCTAACATCAAATTAAGGGAAATATCTTCTGTGGAAGGCATTAGGATTTGGTCCTTAACCATGTTCTATTTGATTTTTTTTAATCAATGTCTTCATTAAAGGTATAGAGAGCATATTTATCAAATTGGTGCATGATGATGTAAGAATTGAATATTTCTTCTAAGTATTGGGTGTCTCCTCTCTTTGATATCTTAAGAATTGGTTATTCCACAAACTCAAAAATGATTTCCAGCATGGAAAGTCTCTGCATTTACTAGGTCTAGACTAGCTCTTTTCATCGCCGTTTCATTTAGAGTCATTTTTATTTGCTCATGTAGCATGTTGGGAACTGTAATGTTCAAGAACAAAATGTGATAGCCCCAGTATCTTTGAATAAGAAGATTTCATTAAAAATTAATGTATCCATTTCATATTCAACTATTATCCACATTCCAGTTTCATATAGATATTTTCTAGGTGATGAGATAATTATATCTCTTGGTAAGTTTTCTGTAAATTTATTTGTAACTGAATGGTATCTCACTATCTTATGAGGCAAAACTGCCCATTTTTCTCCATCCTTCTCCATCAGATTTTACACATGAATTTATATTCTAAACAGTACAATCCTTGGCTGTCATATCTCTCCACTTAACTAGAAGTTTTTGAAGATTTTTACATTGTCAATTCACTGTGGCTATTGATTTGCATAGTTAAACTTCCTTAGGAAATACTTCAAGTCTATGTCTATATGTTCTTTTAACCTTTTCTTAATTGTGGATGCCATCATATTTTTTAAATGTCAAGTTGGAATTACTTTTATTTACATGCTGTACCTTCTCATTTTCCCCCCTTATTTGGTGTTGATTTTGAGCTTTGTTCTGAGATGCTGATGATTTGACTATACATAGGCAATTGATTAATAAATGACTCCTTATAAGTAATTATCAATTTCCTATCTGTTCAAACATAATTTCATTTTCTACAATATCATTTGGTGCTCATCATCTTTTCTGGTTCTGCTCTTAAAGAAAATATTTATGCTACAAAGGTATCTGACTTGAATGTATTCTATATAGATTTGGCCTCTCTTATTTGTCATTCCTGAGATCTTTATTTAGGGGGGCAGTGAAGAGATACACTGCCAGAGAAAATGAATCATATCCATCTTGACTTTTTCAGTAAAAATGAGACCAGAGCAAAAGGGAATTTCAGATAAATGGAAGGATGGCTTTCCAGTTTTCCTTGGAGAGGTGGACAAAATGTCTTGATGTGAGATTGTTTTATTGTATGTCCATAAGAAATGAAAAACATCATTTTATGTATATCTGGGCATCTCAATTATGTATTCATTGTGAGGGTAAAACTAGGCTCCTATGAATGCAATTGTTTATTTTTTTTCAATTCTGAATTTCAAATTTGCTGCATTTTCTGCCCCTCATTCCTCCTTGAGAAGACAAGCAAATTTGATGTAGATTATGCAGATGAAATCATGCAAAACATTGAAGTTCAATTGTTGATTACATGACAATCTTTAGTGCAGAGGATGATGAAGGTAAAGAAATTCTATAAAAAAAACCTAATATAACTCTCCAATTAAGTCAGGGTATATTTTAGTTACTGGTGATGGCCACATCCAGGTAGTATGGGGAAAGATGGCCAAAATAATGTATAGGAAAATCTGGCAAAGTCAAGAGTGACAGAAAATCTTGTAAAAAGCATTGTGAGCTCAGTGTCAGAGTATGTTTTTCATGATGGATGCAGAATACACATAGGGTAGGTATCAGTGTTCCCCTTGTTTGTAAGGAAGTATTAGGCCAAAGTGATGATTTTTGAACTCTCATATAGGCTCCCTACAGAGATTCATCATTATCTGGGACAATATAAAAAGTGCTCAATTGACTTGTGAGTAGGCATTTTGCCACTGTAGCAGTTGGTTATGTTTATTACATACACTCTTTAAGGATATAACATTCCCACACATACTTCCATTAAATTAGTTAGGTACAATAAAATTGAGCTCTGTCCAGGTATGGATAGTGTGCACTAGGGTCTATATTCTCTCACAAAATAGCACTGTAAAATCATGTGACAATTTTTTTATGCAGCAGGACACCTGGCACACACTGGAGAGAATCCAAAAGAACAGTGTAAAATGCATTTAGCAATGGTAGTCATTCCAAGGCCAACAGTTCTTCAAATGTATATTTGTATCTTTGTTCTTGTTGATTTTTAGTCATATTACATTATAGATATACCTTTTAAGATGGCTACTTTGGTCATTTTAACATTAATGCATTTGGTATGATAAATAAAATTTTACCTTACTTTTTCTGGTATCTATCAATGGGGGAACTAGATTCTTGATAGGCATTAAAAACAAAATAGCAATATATTATGGCATGTAGATGGTACAGTGGATAGAGAGCACTGGGCTTGGAATTAGGAAGACATCTTCATGAGTTCAAATATGGCTTCCACTACTTACTAGTTGTATGACCCTGGGCAAATCACTTAACCCCATTTGTCTCAGTTCCTCCCCTTTAAAATGAGTTAGAGAAGGAAATAGCAAAACACTCCAGTACCTTTGCCAAGAAAATCTCAAATGGAGTCGAAGAGAGGAAATGACTGAAAATGAATGAACAAGAATAAAGAATAATATATCAGATTTTGATACACACATATTTATCTATGCATGTATAGAAGTACATATGCTCATTGAAGCAGAAGTTTTAGGTACTAGGACATTTGAAATAACTCCTGGAAAGGGCCATCTTTTCTTGTCGCTATCTCCTCACCATCCATTCACTTATCAAAACCTAATAATCAAATTTTTGACTCTGATACAGTGGGAAATGTTTTTCTCTAGTTTTGCCAGAGATATCTTAAATGTTAAATCCCTTGGACATTTCTCAGTCTTCATTCTCCTTGACTTCTCTGCAGTTTTTAACATCATGTATCATCTGTAATTCCTGGATACTCTCCTTTCTTCTGTGATGCTTTTCTCACTCTGTTATCCCTGGGTTATGATTCTCTCTCTTCTTGCTTGTTCATTATTTATCTCATGCCCTTGACTAGATCTGGTGTCCTGTCCACTTCTCTAATGGTAAACCCTCTTTAAAGGTAGGCTTATGATTTCATTACCATCTTTATACATGAAAGGTTTATCAATTTGTACTATGTATATACACACAAAGAGAGAGAGAGAAAGAGACAGAGAGACAGAGAGAGAGAAAGAGAGAGAGAGAGAGAGAGAGAGAGAGAGAGAGAGAGAGAGAGAGA
>NW_025369790.1:0-9668 GCF_016433145.1 Gracilinanus agilis | reverse complement strand
ATATATATATATATCTTAGAACTAGAAGGGTTTTGTTACCCAAAAATGAGATTTTCTGTGAGAGAAAGTGGGTTTTACAAAATAGCAGATTCACAATGCACATTCAAATAGAGTACCATATTTCTAATAACACATTTTAAAACAATAAACAATGATGTGCAAAAAATCATATACTTGCTACAACTTTTAAACCTTGGCTAAGGGTTTCTCAACAAATTCTGTTACTGCTTCCATATAAAAACCTGATATTAAAAAAAAAAAACAAAAAAAACCCCTTCTGGTCTAAATTATCCTCAAGAATTCTAGACCCTTCTGATAAAAGAGGCTAAAACATAGACTAATATAAAAAAATATATAAGGGGGCAGCTGGGTAGCTCAGTGGATTGAGAGCCAGGCCTAGAGATGGAAGGTCCTAGGTTCAAATCCGGCCTCAGACACTTCCCAGCTGTGTGACCTTGGGCAAGTCACTTGACCCCCATTGCCCACCCTTACCAATCTTCCACCTATGAACCAATAGACAGAAGTTAAGGGTAAAAAAAAAAAACCAAAAAAAAAAAATATATATATATATAAGACAACAATTCTTCACAATAAAATATATAAAGCTTATCCTTTAAGACAACAATTCTTTAAAATAAATACATAAAAACCTTATCATTTACACAGAAGGGTACTAAGCATCTAAAGTAAATTTTTAAAAGACCTCTCATAAAATTACAATTTAAATCTCAAGGCAGGCACCAAACTCTCCAAAGTTGAACACAATTAAGGTGATTTATAATTTTAAAATGTGTAATTTTCAAATGGTACGAGAACATAGCATTGTTGTTTATTACAGTAAAAATGAAACATGAAATAAATTAGGAAATATAATGAGTATCAGATAACAAGCTGGTCAAAACCTCTTACCAGTTCTAATATTTTTTTTCATTATTTGGGAGTTACAATAAAATCATAAACAGAATTAATCTAGCAGCCACAAACTACATTAACTTAAAATGATTCAGTGCAACAGGAAAATCAATGAAATAAGCAAGATTAGTTTACAAAACTAATTAGCAAAATACAGTAATATACAGTCTCTTTAAAAGTCATTCAGTTCTGAGGTTTAAAAGTCTACCCCTGGTTCAATTTAAGGTTCTTTTGATTGAGTTCTGCTGAGTTTAAGGAGGTTTTTTTTTTGTTTTTTGTTTTGTTTTGTTTTTTTAATTTCAAAGTTCTGAGCAGGTATGGGGGTGAATAGGCCATGCGGCCTGATAGTAATCACTAGTTCAAGGTTCAGACGCTAGGTCCACGTGGGCTCGGGGCTAGAGAAAAGCTTAGGTCAGTTTTGTAGAAAATCCCACATGTAGAGCTTGTGGGGGTTGGGTGTGCCTAAATTAGCTCTTTAGAGAAACATGTGGAGGGCTAGAATGTAGGCCATTACCAAAAGAGGGGTGTGGGGGGCAATACCAAATCCTTAGCAGCAGCGGAAGAAGTTTCCGAAGATTTCGGCAAGTCAGGACTGGGTGGCAGTTAAAGCAGCAGCCGGGGGGGGGGGGCATCGCTGTTGGGGCTCGGGGTTCTGGACTCCAGCAGCACCAGCGGCAGGATCAGAGAAGTGGTCTGCTCCGGTGAGTCAGCAAAAGCAGCAGAGATCAGAGTAGGCAGGAAAGTGAGGCAGTGGTTTGTACCAGCAGGCCCGGCAGGGATATGAGGCAGCAGTAAATCGGCAAAGATCACAGGCACTGGGGACTGGCATTTTGGTTTTAAAGACAAAAGCCAGAATCGGCTGGCCTTACCTCCCAAGGTGGTTTGGGCTGGGCTGGCTGGCTGAGTCCCACCTGAGGCAAAAACGTGCTGTTGCTTTTAGCAAAAGCATGGCGAGGAAAGCCACTTTCCTTTTTTAAAAAATTGCCCAAAAAGGCTGAGCAAGATGGCCAAAAAACAGGCATGGCTCTCTTTAGGCTATCTGGAAAATTTAGAGTTTGAATTTCGACCTTCTGGTTTGCCAAACTGTTATGATTAAAAATGATGAGGGCTGAGATCAAAAGGAAGAATAGTATTTTAATAAAAGCCATGCTGATAGAGATAAACTGACCACACGCCTGTAAGAAACCTATTCCAACTTCACCTCAGCCATTTACCTTTTCCTCTCCCCACGTGCTCAGGTAGCTAAAGAGGAACTTCCAAGTCACTTCCCCCTATTTTAAAAACCATCCCTCACCTTGAATATGTAATCCAAAACAGGAAACCCATTAGGGATCATGGGAAATGTAGTTCCAAGTATCCCAAGTGATTTTAAATGACACACATAGAAGGAACTGTGGGAGTCTGAATGTAGATCAAAGCATACCATTTTCATCTTATTTCCTTCATGAGTTTTTCCTTGTATGTGCAATATGTGTTCTTGCTTTCATGTCATGAGAATATGGAAATATGTATTGTATGACTATACTGACATAATCTATATTTACTGTCTCAGGGAGTGGGGAGGGGAGGGAAGGAGGAAGAGAATCTGGATAGTAAAAAGTCAGATAATTGTTAAAAAAATTATCTTTACATACAATTGAAAAACTTCAAATTTTAAAGATAAAAAATTTTATTTTACAACAGAAGAAAAAAATGAATTATTGGACTACCTGAAAGCCATGATCAAGAAAAGAGCCTAGACATCATATTTCAAGAAATTATCAAAGAAAACTGCCCTGATATCCTAGATCTGAAGGGTGAAAATTTTTTTAAATCCAGGAGCAGTTAGGTAGTCAGTGGATAGAGAACCAGGATGGGAGACAGGATGTCATAGGTTAAAATCTGGCCTCAGATACTTCCTAGCTGTGTGATCCTGGGCAAGTCACTTAACCCCAATTGCCTAGCCTTTATTGCTCTTCTGCCTTGGAACTGTTTATTGATTCTAAGACAGGAGAGAAAGGTTAAAAAAAAAAAAAAGAAGAAGAAGAATCTACCAGCCACCTTCTGAAAGAGATTCCAAAATGAAAACTCCCAAGAATATTATGGCCAAATTCCAAAAATCCCAATTAAAGGAAATAATATTGCAAATAGTCATAAAGAAATAATTCAAATATGGAACCACTGTCAAGAGCACATAATATTTTGCAACTTTCATATTAAAGGATTGGCAAGCTTAGAATATGATATACCAGAGAACCAAGGAGCTAGAATTACAAGCAAGAATCACCTATCCAGCAAAACTGAGTGTTGTCCTTCAGGGGGAAAGTAGATAGAGGACTTTCAAACATTCCTCATGAAAAGACCAGAACTGAATGGAAAATTTCACTTTTAAATAGAAAGCTCAAGAGAAGCATGAAAACATGAACAGGAAAGAGAAATTATAAGGGATTCAATTAAGGATGCACTGTTTTCATTCCTTCAGGGGAAGATGATACTTGTAATTCTTAAGAAAATTATCATTATTGGGGCAGTTGGAAGAAGTATGCATAGACTGAAGAAAAAGGTATGAGCTGACAATGATGGAATGATATCTAAAAAATAAAATTAAGAGGTGAAAAAGATGAATATTATGAGATGACTCTAAAAAAATAAAATTAAGGGATAAGAAATAGGGATTCACTTGGAAAAGGGGAAAGGGAGAGGTACAATGGGGTAAATTCTCTCACACAAAAGATGTACAAAAGTGCTTTTACAGTAGAAGGGAAGATGAGGGGGTGGACAATGCTTGAGCCTTAGTCTTATTGGAATTGGTTCAAAGAGGGAATAATACTCCCCCCTCCCTCCCAGCTGGGTACATAAATTTATCTTACAAAGTAGAGAATAAGGGAAGGGGAGGATACTGCCAATAGAAGGGAGGGCAGATTGAGGGAGGAGATGGACAAATCCACTTTTGAAGAGGGACAGGGTGAAAGGAGAAATAAGGATAAACAAAAGGGTGTAGGAAATAGGATGGAGAGAAATATATAAGAATCATAACTGTGAAAAAGATTATAGCAAGTTTCACTGATAAAGGCCTCATATTTAAAAAATATAGGCAATTGAGTCAAATGTATGAGAATACAAGTCATTCCCCAATTGACAAAAACTTAAAGAATATGAACAGGAAGTTTTCAGAAGAAATGAAGGCCATTTATAGTCATATAAAAATGTTCTAAATCACTATTGATTAGAGAAGTGCAAATTAGAAAAACTCTGAGGTATTATCTCACATGTCTCAGATTGGTGAATAAGAACAAGAAAATGACATATTCTGGAAGGGATGTGGGAAAATTGGGATACTAAAGCCCTGATTTTTGGTGGAGGTATGAACTGATCCAACTATTCTGGAGAGAAAATGGGAACTATGCCCAAAGGGCTATAAAACCATGTATATATACCCCATGACCCAGCAATATCACTACTAGATCTGTATCCCAAAAAAATCAAAGAAAAAGGAAAGTTATTTTTATGTACGAAATTATTTATAGCAGCTATTTTTTGTGTGGTAAAGAATTGGAAATTGGAGGGATGCTCATCAATTGGGGATTGGCTGAACAAATTGTGAAATATCATGATGCAATACTATTGTATCATAAGAAATGACAAGCAGAATGCTTTCAGAAAAACCTGATAAAATGTACATGAACTGATGCTAAGTAAAGTGACCAGAACCCAGAGAACAGTGTTTATACTAACAGCAATACTGTATAATCATCAGCTTATTTTTATTACAATTATTATTACTATCAATAATAATCATAATGATGATTATACTATGCATAACTTAGCTATTCTCAGCAATACGATGATCCAAGACAATGCCAAAGGACTCAGGATGAAAAATGCTATCCACATCCAAAGAAAGAACTGATAGAATCTGCATGCAGATTGAAACATACTTTTTTAAACTTTCTTTATTTTTCTTGGGTTCATTTCTTTTTTTTTTTTTTGCCTGTTTTCTTTCACAACATGACTAATATGGAAATATGTTTTGCATGACTGCACATGTATAGCCTCTATCAAATTGCTTGCCTTCTCAATTAAGGGAAAAGGGAGGGAGGAAAAGAATTTGAAACTCAAAATTTCTTTGAAACGAATGTTAAATGTTATTTTCACATGTAATTGGAAAAAATAAAACATTAAAAGGAGAAAAAAATAAACTATACTTTTACCAACTCTCATTATGTGTACTTCATCCTAAATCATAAGCCATATTCAGGAGACATAAATCTCATTCTAAGACGCTATCTTCTTTACCAGTTGTTCTTTTTCTGAATGCACCTTTCCCTTTAGAAGCCCTTACTCTCAATCATCAGGAATGATGAAAATATTGCCTGTGATCCTAAGATCTTCATTTTTTACCCAGGACTTCATAATATATAATTCTGTGACTTAGAATAACACTGCCTATTATAGTAGAGTAGTCAGTATACTTTATCCATAGGAGTTTATGACTGGTAGTACCATAAGGAAGTTATAGTTATGATTAGACTGCTCCTTAAGCGGATAGATTAGAGAGACAGAGATAGAGATAAGATAGGAAAGAAGGAAGGAAGGAAGGAAGGAAGGAAGGAAGGAAGGAAGGAAGGAAGGAAGGAAGGAAGGAAGGGAATGAGAATGAGATGATGATAGTAATCACTATTCACATTTTAATACTACTTTGAAGTTTGTGAAAAGCTTTACATATTTTATCTCACTTAATCTACATAAACATCCTATGAGATAAATACTATTGTTGTTCCCATTTTACCAATGCAGAAACTAAAGCTTTAAGAATTTACATGGCTTAATGAAGGTGGCACAACCCCTGAATATGTAAGGTAGGATTTCAACCCAGATCTTTCTGATTCCAAGTCCAGTCATGTCCTACCTAATCCATAATCCTAGTCTCTTGATTCCAAATTTATTATGCTTCACTGATTCTCCAGCCTCCAATAAAGTCTTCCCCTCATCCCTCACCATGATAAGGAAGTGATTGATTTATGAACAGCTATGCCAGTAAAGCTCTGACTGGTATTTCCTACCAAGCTGGAAGGAAGGGGCCCAGTGACAAGCTTGTTATAAACCTTTGCTAAATTCAGAGAGAGGCTTATCCCCAGAATGTTGGATACTAGATGAATTTTGTACCATGGCAACTAATGAAACTGTCTACTTAGGCATGGAAAAGTTGACTGACATCAGTGAAAGAGCTCCTCCATGACCCCACACTAATAAAATCATGAATCTTTTGAAGCATTTGAAAAATTTGTCTCCATAAACTGGAATCACCCTCATCCACTGTCTGGGCTGTAGTTTCTGGACTGAAAAAGGCAAAATCTTCTTCTCTTTCATCATCCAATAATGAAAGTTCTTCAGGAGAATTCTTGTGCTTAAATTTTGTACTGATATCAGTTACATGGTCTTTTTCATTTTCAATTTCTTTTTCAACCCTTACCTTCTGTCTTAGAATCCATACTAAATATCAGTTCCATTGCAGAAGGGTGGTAAAGGCTAGGCTTTGAGGATTAAGTGACTTATCTAGGGGTCACACAACTAGGAAGTATCTGAATTCAGATTTGAATTCAGAACCTCTAGGCTTTGTGCTCTATCCACTGAGCAACATAGATGTCCCTAATGTGGTCTTAGGTTGCATTTACCTTACACCCTTGAAGAAGAGGATACACTCCTTGTAGCCTCTCAATTCCCTTGAGGACCTTGGGGCAGACCTAGTTCTATCTCCATTCTAGGCATTGGAGCAACTTCAAATATGTGTCACACAGGATACAATTACCGTCTTGGCAAGTTGACAAAAATAAGTGAAATTTATCTTCAGACTCCTCGCTACCACTCCATCTCCCCAGTACCTCTCTTCATCTATCCCCAGACCCATTCAACCAATCAGGGTATTGGTAACGCCTGCTCAAGGAGACTAAAAGTAGAATATATTGCTTCAGTAGACAGTGAGGTTCCCATCATTAGACACTTTCAATCAGAGGCTGTATGACCAGATATCAAGGATATTATAGCAGCAGATAGGTGGCACAGTGGATAATAAGTACTGGACATAGAGTAAGGAAGTCATGGGTTCGATTCCAGCCTTGAACTAGCTGTGTGATTCTGGGAAAATCATTCAACCTCTCTGAGTCTCAATTTCCTCATATTTAAAATGATGATAATAGTATCTACCTCCCATGGTTCTTATGAGAATAAAATCAGATATTTATAAAGTATTCCAAAAACTTTTGAAAAGTCACATAAATGACATATAGAAGTGTGATATATAAATTATATACAAATGACTTACTATTATTATTATTATTATGGAAGGCAGTTTAGATATGAGTTAGTCTAGATTACTTTTGAGGATCATTTCAAACCTGATGTAAAATAATTCTATAATTCATGAGGTCTGAGTGTGAGAACATCCCATATCATACAATCAGAGAACAGAGAGCCCTCTATAGCATCCCAGACAAATAGTTATAAGCTTCTTCTTAGAGATATCCAAAGAATTGGGACCTTCTAAAGTAGCCTTTTCCATTGTGAGTCAAATCCAATTAATTGTTTGGAAGTCATTCCCTAAATCAAGTCTAAATCTGCCTTCTGAAACTAAAACCTATTTCTCCCAGTTCTGCCTTTGGGGATAAAGCAGACCATTTAATTCCTCTTTCACATAACAGTCCTTTAAATATTTGAAGACATCTATCCCACTGCCTTATGCCCACCTAAGTCTCCTTTTCTATAGTTTAAAAATCTTAGGCTCTTTCAATGATTTTTATATGAAATGGTCTCTGACTTTCTTGGTGACCCTTCCATAAACAACCCTTTTGCTAACAGACTTCCTAAGCCATACTGTCAAGAACTGGACACAGCACTCCAAGGGTGGTCTGACTAGGGCAGAGTACATGGGGGACTATCATCTGCCATGTAATGCAGCTTAAAATGACTTTTCTTTTTCCTTTTTTAGCTCCATTTCTTACTGTTGGTTTATCTAAAAAGAAACTGGAAACTCAAAACTACAAAGACTCAAGGATCAGAAGCACTTCAGGAGATGGACAAGTGAAATCACAAGCCAGTCAGTAACCAGTATTTCTAAAAGAACTGAAGGGCAAAAGCTGAATGGGCTGCCAAAATAAATTCATTTCTTCAGGAGATAGGTAAAATCCACTTTGCAAAACCATTTGAAAGACAAAAATTCACATAATGAAAGCGCTATATTTTATTCGTATGTATATTTCAAATTTGTATAATGGAAATTAGTATAGGAAATAGCTAGGTGGCTCAGTGGATAGAGCATCAGACCTGGAGTTGGGAAGATCTGGGTTCAAATCTGGCTTCAGACACTTCCTAGTTGTGTGACCTTAGGCAAGTCACTTAACCTCATTTGCCTGGACCTTGCCCTTCTGTTTTTGTGTGTATCACACAAAAAGAGGCAGGAACTTTGTTCCAATGAAGTTATGTTGTCTTCTATTCGATCTGATGAGAGCATAACTAGAAAGTGCCTAGTCCAAAAGCTTAATGAAGTTGAGCAGTTCAATCTAATCCAACTAAATTTAACATTTTTGTGCAACTACTGTATATAAATCACTGTGGTTGGCAGAGGAAGGAGAGGCATAGTAGATAAGACATAGTCTCTGCTTTCTAGGTGAATTTTGTTTTGGTCTGGGAGTGGTACAAGATGGACTTACCTGCAATTATAATGTAAACAATATATGTAAAATGAATAGGTAAGTTGTTACATATAGGAAGTTGTCTGATAGAAGAAAGGCCATCCCTGCCTTGGTTTTCTTTTTGGCCCAGTCCTGTGATTTTACAGATCAGCAATTTCTTTGTAACTTAAAGTCTTAAGAGTTGCCTGGGATAGAAAGAACATAAATGACTTGCCTAAGGTCACTTACAGCCAGTAGGTTTTTAGAGATGGAACTTTAATCCAAGGCTTCTTGATTCCTGAGACCAGCTCTCTTTTTTTAGTTAGAGAGTTTCATTAGGATATAGCAGTGGAGTTGAACTGTAAAATACAGATAAGAATCCAAAGGGCAAAGAAGGAAGGATGACATTACAAAAATAGAGCTAGGGAAAGCTAGGTGGTACAGTGGCTAGAACACTGGGCTTGAAAACAAGAAGATTCATTTTTATTCATTCAAATCTGGCCTCAGACACTTATTGTCTATGTGACCCTGGGCAAGTCAATTCACCATTTTTGCCTCAGTTCCTGATCTGTAAAATAGAGAAGGAAAAGGCAAGCCACTTCATTATCTTTGCCAAGAAAACTCCAAATGGGGTCACAGAGAGGGAAAATAATCAAATGACAACAACAATGAACTGAAGAGTTTCCAGAAGATGAAAAGCATGGTGATAAAAGGGCCTTAAGTCTATGTCACATTTTCAACTCAATTAAATACAATAAACATTTATTAGGTACCTACTATGTACCCAGGAACTATGCTAAGTACTAGGGATAAAAAAGAGGTAAAAGACAATCCCTGCCCTCAAAGAGCTTACAGTCTAACAGGGGAAGCAATATGCAAACAAATATATACAGAAGCAGAAAGGGAAAGGAGGTATCTAGGGACAGAGAATTTGGCTGAAGTATAGAATGCATATCAAAGAGAGGGCAGCACCAGATTGTTTGAAGCTTTGAATACTAGTTGGAACTCTATGCAGAAGGTAATAGAGAGCATCTCAATTAAAATTCTTAAGAAACTATATCATGTATATATATATATATATACATACATACATATATATATGTATGTATG
>NW_025369789.1:0-3781 GCF_016433145.1 Gracilinanus agilis | reverse complement strand
CTCCTCCTCCGCCTCCTCTTCCCCCTCTTCGTCCTCATCCTTCTTCTCCTCCTCCTCCTCCTTGTCCTTGACCTTCTCCTCATCCTTGTCCTTCTCCTTCGCCTTGTCCTTCTCCTTCTCCTCTTTCTCCTCCTTCTTCTGTGTTTCTCTGTTTCTCTGTGTATGTCTGTCTCTTATCTTTTTTAAACAATTAATAGATCTTAGGTTAAGAAATAATTGCCTAAACCTTTGATACTTTTAGCCACCATGTAGTTTTCTGGGCAAAGTCAGGATGTCATGGCATAAGGTTTGGTAAGCTTTCTTATAGTTTTAAATATTTATGCAAGATTTGAGTAGGGCCAGATTGTAAGTCATATTTTTCCCCTTTAAATCTTCTGGGTTCTCTATCCCCTCTAGGGTTTTGGGCTCAAGTTACCCTTACTGCTAAATTCCACTGCAGAGTCCCTTGACATATAAATGTAGAAACTTGACATAAAATTCCTACCCACCTGAAGCAGCCTCCAGGCAATGACTGTGCCCTGATCATTTCAATGCCCACTGTGATTTGAATTTTGCTGTCAAACCCCAGGGCAGTCATCATGTTAGCATTAATGTACACTAAAAGTTACAGCTGGCCAGAAACACCTTGTGGAATCTGGTCTGATTGGTCAGAAACTGATTCTAACAGAGGAGGGGAGACTGTCAAGTATACCCTTCCCTGTCCAGCGGAGGAAGCCAAGAATTTTTGCCATGTGTTTGATGGCAAAATGTTAAGCCATAACTTGCCAATGAGGAAGCAAAATCCAGAAATGTTAAAGGTACTATCCCAATCCTTTGCAAACCTGTATTCCATTCTGTCCTACGTTGAAGGAGACATCTCTTTTAGGGCCCAAAAGAATGACTTGAAAGATCAAATTAATTTCAGTTTGATTAATGCAGTTGTTAAAATCTAGAGAACAGAGAAAAGTTTTTTATAAAGGAAGATGGTTTTCATTTCTGTGGAATTAGCTAAACAGTTGTTTGGGCTCTTTTTCCAGACAGAAGAATGCTTTTTAAATCAATACACACTATTGAAAGTCATTCAAAGCTTTGGAGTAAGGAAGATCTGGGTTCAATTTCATCCTTTTGATACCTTAGCAGCTTTGTTCTCCTAGGAAAGTCATTTAATTCTTTTCAGACTCATTTTCCTCATCTTTAAAATGATGGAGTTGGACTACATAGCCTCTTTGGTCTCCTTCTATTTTCCTATAATTTATGGTCAGAGAAGAAAAGGTTTTTAATTTTGTTTTGTTTCTTCCTATAATAAGGAGAGGAAAAGGAAGAGGAAGGCAAAGGGAAAATAATAAGCATTTATTTAATTCCTACTATGTGCCAAGTATTGTGCTAAGAACTTTAACATTTTTTATATCATTTTATCTTCATAACTATTGTTTGATATAGGTACTATTATAATCCCCATTTTACAAAGGAAGAAACTGAGACAAACAGAGGTCAAATGTCTTGCTTGGAGTCACATGACTAGTAAGCCCCTGAGGTCAGATTTGAACTCAAGTCTTCCTGTTGCTGAGCCTAGCTCTCTCTCTGACATGCCATCAACTCTGAGATAAAATTTGAACCAAGGACTGGCCCCACTTCCCTGCTTAGAAGCCTTGAGTTAATTTTTAAGGCCAAGGAGTAATTTTTTTAAAGCATCTAAATATTATTGCCAAAGTGCACCTCTTAAAAAATATAAGTGTGTCCTGTTATGTGTCATCCAACACAAGTGAATGTGCCCTTCTAGAATTGCAAACTAGAGAAGGAGCTCAACGTACATGCCCCTGGAAGATAGCTGTGCCAGAACTTCCTAAAAACCATTCACGTTGCCAGAATCCACTCTCTGGCCCACTTCTATCACTCTAGATTTTGTGTCCCCCAAAAAATGTGTTCATTTCTTCAGATAAACTTGTTCTAGTTTAATCACCCAATCTCCCTCCACTCCCTACCCCCATCTCCATTCTCAGGGTGAGACTGCTTCTCATCTTTCACCGAGAAATCTAGCTTGTGGCAATTTTCCTCTTGGATCTGCTCAAAAATACAAGCTCTGGTCCTTCGTGCACTGATTCCTATTCAATGCTGTGGTGGCTGCCTCGGGCAGTTTTTACCCTCCTTTGGCTTACTGGTTATATGAGGAGATGCTGCCAGCTTGTTTCACTGACTACTTTTCTCATTTCAGTTCTGGGGTTTGATAGTCCCTTGTTTGGGGAGCTCCCTAACCTCTGAGGGTCTTGAGAATTTAACACTGAGAAATCCAGCCCTGGTCAGGAAACAGGACCCTTTCTCAATCTTTCATGCTATCTCTGTCACCTTCACTTTCTCTCCAACTCCTAATCAAGATTTTTTTTTCCAGTAGGTTTTTGGGTGAGACAACAGGAAGAGAATTATGATTGCAAAAATAAACTGATAAAAGGAGTGATTTATCTTTGCCATCCTTAATCAACTTTCCACACCCTTGGAGAAGGATTCAGCCCTTTAGTGGGTGTGAAAAGTTGGCAAACCCAGTAATAACCTGGTACTTTTGCATGAAACCATTATCACCCAGACTCCTTTCTCAGAGCAGTTTCCCCAAAGTTTTCGTTTTTTCATTTCTCCTCTCTTTTTCCTTACAATTAAGAAAGACAGAAGAAATTGTTTCCTCCTCTGCATGTCAGATTCTAGGCCAGCAGTCTGGTGTAGAATATGCCTCGGGGAGGTATTTTTCAATTTATAAATACAACAGAGAGTATCCAATGCTGTGGCCAAATTCAGAAAAAGAGAGGCTTTGTTTTGACCCAGCCATAACATATTTCTGCAAATAAGGTTACAGCAGCTTCAAATGCCAAGACATAAACATCTCTAGCTCAGAAAGGAGTCATTTATTCTGAGTTGGGAAGTCCCATATTAATGGAATTGGCATGGTATAGTGTTAGGACCTACCTTCCAAACCCAGCTCTGCTAATCTCTGTGTGAACTAGAGGAGATCATTAAACTTCTCAAGGCTTCAGTCTCCTTACCTGAAAAATGAGCCAGGTTGGAATAAATGTCCTCTGAGGTCTCTTCCAGCTCTTGATCTGTGATTCTATGATGTCTTTTAAAAAAAAAAAACCTTTACCTTCTCTCTTGGAATTGATACTGAATATCAGTTCCAAGGCAGAAGGGTAAGGGCTAGGCAATTAAGTTAAGCGATTTGTTTAGGGTCACACAGATAGAAAGTGCCTGAGATTCCTGTGATGTCTTAAAGAATCAGAGTAGAAAACCAGAGTGTCAATTTGGACTTTGTCTATAGGTTTAAAAAATCTGCACATACTTCTTTTCTTTAAATGAGGTATCCAATCATTCCATCCTTTATGATGCAAAAACTGTTAAAGAAATCCTAGGCAAAAGAGCTCTCAGTTGACCATTTAGTAATATGATATGCTTGTCTAATTAAATGCTGAGTCCTTCAATTCTATTTACACATCCTCTCTAAGTTGAAGGAGAAAGCATTGATGAGAAAATGAGATCTGTCCCATCTGTGGTGGCACATACAGGTGCCTGATACCTCCATTATACCGGGAGTCTGAGGCTGGTAGATTATTTGAGTTTGGAGTTCTGAACTAAATTAGGTCTAAGTCAAACAAGTATCCTCATCTAAGTTTGACACCATATGGGAAGGCTCTGATGTTGCGGAGGAAGTATAGACAGCAAGTTGCCTATAGAGGGACAATTGATCCACAATAGAAATGGAGAGAGAGAGAGACAGAGAGAGAGAGAGAGAGAGAGAGAGAGAGAGAGAGAGAGAGAGAGA
>NW_025369788.1:0-4476 GCF_016433145.1 Gracilinanus agilis | reverse complement strand
TGATTTTTATGGAGTTTATTTACAAATGTGGAGAGGAAGAGGAAATAAGGAAATGAGAGACAGGATAAATACAATAAGATAAGTAATCTAACATACTAGGTAATTTGCTCAGATCCCCTAGTTTGACCCAGGCAGATCTAATTAGCCCTCAGCTAAGGGAGGTTCCACCTTGACCCCAATGCTGGAAAAGTCAGAAGGCTGAAGGCCGGGTAGGAAGGGCACCTGGATTCCAATGAAGCAAAAGCTTCAGTAACAGAGTCTCTATTGAAAAGGAAGTTCCTTAAGAGAAGTTCAGGAAGATTCAGTCTTTACACTCACCACATGTAGTTCTAAGGGAAAGATTTAAGAACAGTCTCACCAAGGTCTCAGGGTCCCAGCCAGATATCCTCCACGTCAAAGCAATGAACAAGAAGAGGTCCTTCAGATCCAAGACACGAAACAGAAGAACCCAGCTGACCTCACTGAACTCTCTTTTAAAAGGGGCTTCTTTTGCATCACTTCCTGTGCCTTCCTCCTAGTTTACATGTCCAATCACAACAGATGCTTTTCTTAGGACTGCCCAGGAGGCAGTCAGTAAATTCTGATTCTTCACTCACTCTAGCACATGTGGGTCACAGACCTCCCAACTTGTGAGTTAAGTGGAGTTGTTTACACTTTTGGTGATTAGATTTGAAAATGGACACGGTAGATTTAATCTCATTATCACACTGCCGCAACTGTGCTGGCATACTGGTTCTTAATCCTTACACCTTTTCACACTTTTTTCTCTTCATGAACTCTTTATGTCAACCAAATTGGATTTTTTTTTCTTGAACTGAAGAGCCATATCCTGCCATCATGTATTAAGCCATCACATATGCCTGGAATACTTTGCCTCCTCATCTACATCTCTCAAAAATCTTTATCGTCCTTCAAGTCACAACCTATGTGCTACCCTAAATGAAGTTTTTCCTCATCCTGCTGGCTTGGGTTCTTGAATTTTCTATGTAATACATTTATTTGTATACACATGGTATCCCAAGATGATGTAAAACCCTTTGAGGGAAGCTTCTATTACATTTGTGATTTTTTTTTATCCCCAACACTTAGCACAGTGTCTTGAACATCAAAAACACAAAGCATTTATAACATTGCTGAATTCACCATTTTAAGACATGGCTCATCTCATATTCAAAGATTTTATGACGTGGAAATGATATAGCATGTGGAAACTACAAGGGATCACCAAGAAAATCAGGTCCAACTGCCTCATTTTACAGATGAGAAATCCAAAGCCCAGAGAAATTATGGGACTTGTGGTGAAAGTAGGGTAGAAGGCATAGATATAACTGGAGCTGGGACTTGAATTTAGTCCTTCTGATAAGTTTGGTGTGTTTTTTTTTCACTGCACCAGGCTCTTTGTGAACAAAACTCACATTCGTAAAATCCGCAGGAGTATTTCCTTTCAGTTTTGGCCTATGTAGAGTTGAATTCTAGAACTATTAACAATTTTTAAACAGCAATCTTTCTACAGGCTTTTCTCAGGCCTCTTGATCATCTTTTAAAATGTTATTGACACTTTTTTCTTTTTTACACATTATTTTTAGTTAGTACTGCTTTTGTACCTAATAGAATCCTCTCTTGTTCAATTGTTTTTAGTCATATCCAACTCTTCATGACCCCTTTGAAGTTTACTTAGCAAAGATAACTGGAATAGCTTGATATTTCCTTCTACAGCTCATTTTACAGATGAGGAAACCTTGCTTGTTACAAAGTCGTTAATCAAATGGCTACTAAAAATATTAAATATATAGCCCAGAGCCAGGCACGTTGTGGCCCTCCAGTAGACTTTCAGTCTGTTATGGACCCATGAATGAACACTCTTTGGGTCCAAATGAAGCTGTAAGGTTCCTGTTGGGTAGGACACTCAGAAAGGGGAACCAGGGACTAAGAGAAATGGGTTACAGGTTAAAGACTAATGGAAAGAGAACATAAGGTAAGAATAAAGACACACAAAAAAAATTCCAGCATATGGTAGTCAGACAGCAAGCAAGCTCTAGTGGAAAAAAGCTCCACTGGAATGAAGCTCTGATGGTAAAGAGCCTAGCCCTTAGCCGACATACAGCTATTTTCATTGGGGCTGCAACAGTATAGGGCAGTGATGGGCAAACTATGGCCAGATTCGGCCCCCTGAAATAGTCTATCTGGTCGGGCAATGTTATTCCTAATCTGACGAATACAATGAGTAGGATACAATACAATAAAACTTCGAAAGAGTTGCCCTTGGAAACAGACTAACAGATGAGCCTTTCCTTTCCTTTGGCCCCCCTCTTTAAAAAGTTTGCCCATCACTGGGGGGAAGGGAAAATGATAATTAGGAGTGGTCTGATACAGTAGCATTATGAGGTAATCATACAAACTGCCCAGATTCTAAGATAATAGGTAGAGCTAATGCATGATCAGGAGTTCATATGGCCTAAGTCATCTAAGTTTGTTTGATACTTGTTAATTGATTGTTATTGGTAAAATAAGGAGACTGAGATAACAGACCAGTCTTCCAGAGTGTATAGACTTAGGGAAGGGCTTGGAATCTGGCAAGGTTGAGGTTCAATTTAACTCAAGGTTACAGAAATCAATCATAAGCAACACAAGAGTCAGCTTTTTGGGCACCCTTAAAATAATATTAAGATTAATGTATAGCTGGAATCCTACACCAACTATTTAACCTATTATTTCACCTAAATGCTATCATCTAACCCACATCTTTCCTTCTCTTCTACAAGAAAAGAATATAAGACTTTGTCAAATACCCTCCCAAATTTCAGTAATCTATAGCTATGGCATTCTTTTGATTTCCCAGGCATAAAAGGAAATAAAGACCTTCTGGCATGGCTAGGTCTTAATGAAACCAAGCTGAAAACAACACTAGTCATCACTCGAATAACACTTTCTAAAACTTTTGTCAGCAATTAAAGTCAAGATCATTAGCCAATGAAATCTGTAAACTCCATCCACTCCTTTTTGAAAATAAGACCATGTGTCCATTTCCAATGACATGGTACCCTCTCCTTCAAGGATTCCTAATAGTGATTTACCTTTCACATGTCATTTCTATCAGAACCACAGAATACCACTCATGAAACTGTATAATGGCTCCTGAAAGGAAAAGCTTTTGCTAAAACCCAGTTTTCCTGAATTCTACCCTTGTAGAATTGTACTGTTACTTGAATTAGGCCTACAATGAAAAGACTATTATAATAAATAATAAACATTTAAATGAAATTCATCCTAATACCATGAAACCTCTTCTTATATTTGCTTTTCTTAGCATGTCGAGTTCTTTCTTTATGAGAGACTATGTCTACTTTTCTATTTGTATTTCTAGAAATTAACATAGTGCTTTGTAAAGTGCTTAATAAATGTTTTTTCATTCATTCATTCATCTTCCATCTCACTCTAATACAGGGTTTCTAAACTTTTTATGTGTCAGAGACTCCCCACACAATTTGGTGATACTTATGAAACTCTTCTCAGGATAATGTTTTTAAATGCATAAAATACATAAGATTATAAAGGGAACTAATTGAAATACACTTATAAAAATATGAAAAAAAAGTTCAAGAGCACCAGGTTAATAACTCCTATCAAGATACGTAGGCTAAAAAGATAAGGTAGAGTAAGGAGCAGAAAAAAAGAAATTGTACATGAGATTTTAAAAATTCATTTCTTAAATGACAGTTAAAATAAAAACCTGCCTAAAGCCCCTCCTTTGGGCTTTGGGTGGGGAAGACCTAGCACCTTTGTTGTTGGGGGGTAGGGGTAGGGAAAAGGAAGGGGAACTAGTTGCTCTGAAGCTTTGGGGCTTGTTGGGGGTCAGGGCACACAGGGATAGAGGCAATAAAGGACTGAGACACTTAAAAAAAAGACAAAAATAAAGAAATAAAAACTCTTATCATCAATCTTTATGATATTGTTATTTGATGGTATTATTTCTAATATTTGACTGGCTCCAATTGTTTTGGGTTTTTTTCTGTTGATTAAGTTTTCTGAAGGATGGATGGCATTTTGCACAACATTTCAAAAATCAGACTTCAACTGTCGTTGCTTGTGTCTTGGATTTGTGGCACAATATACAAACCATCGTCCACGCCTTTTTACAAAATAACAGTCCTTACAGCGCTTCTTT
The DNA here is from genome assembly GCF_016433145.1 of Gracilinanus agilis. Lineage (NCBI taxonomy): Eukaryota > Metazoa > Chordata > Mammalia > Didelphimorphia > Didelphidae > Gracilinanus > Gracilinanus agilis. The sequence goes on along the minus strand of NW_025369788.1, from coordinate 311 downwards.
AGGACAGCTTTTGTTTTGAACCCAAGAGTAGGCTGAAAGGATCTTAGCAGATAATGGGAAAGAAATGGATGAGTTATTGTTCTATACTTCATAGAATCAGCATCTAAGGAAACTGTATTTTGTCGCGATGAAAACAGAAACGCAGAGATCGAGGAAGGTTTAGCTGAATATCTGCTCACATGGAGAAGAGGACTGGTGATCATAACCATCATTTTCTTTACAAAGAGAGATGCCATGTTTTAGCCAAACCTGCGACAAGTTGCCCAAGAGCTGCTGAGAAACCGTCTTGCTCCTAGCTCCAGTAGCTTTGC
>NW_025369787.1:0-2699 GCF_016433145.1 Gracilinanus agilis | reverse complement strand
CTATTGACGTGACTGGTGGATACCCATAGCCAGAATGTTGTCCTTCACCCCTGCCTTCTAGAAGTGATTTTTTCATTCAGAGAAAAGCTCAGTTCCTATCACCTTCTTGAAGTCTTTCCTAATTGCCACCAATGGTTGGTGTTCTCTTGTTCTGTGAATTATTTTATGTGAGATCATATATTTTGCTGTTGTTGTTGAGTCATTAAAGTTATCTCCAACTCTCTATTTCCTTATTTGAGGTTTTATTGGCAAAGATATTAGAGTGATTTGCCATTTCCTTCTCCAGCTCATTTTACAAATAAGGAAACTGAGGCAAATAGGATTAAGTGACTTGCCCAGGATCACATAGCTAGTGTATATACTTTGTATTTATTTGTGTGTCTGGCAGAGATTGTTTCAATTTTTAATTTTGTGTCCCTAGTCCCTAAAAGGCACTGCGGTATGATGTACAGAGAACTGGCCTCAGGGCCAGTTCAGGTCCCCCAACTGACACATCTTGGCTTTGTGACCCTGAGCAAGTCACTTTACCTTTTAATGATCCAAGTGAATCTCCATAGCTCCAAGTGCTGGAGAATATTCTGGTCTGTACTGATAGTGGGAGCTTTCTCATCTAGAACTTCCCTATACCAGTGAAATCACTTTCACTGTCATTCATTCAGTCATATAACAATAACTCATATTTAGGTAGTGCCTTAAAGGCAGTATTATTTAATAGAGAGCTGGCTTGGAGATTTGAAGACTGGGGTTCAAATCCCACCACTGATCCATTCAGACTCTGTGATCTGGAAAAAATATTCAACTTCTCTCTGCTCTGGGCTAGAGGGGTCAAACTCAAATAGAAATGGGGGCCGCTAAACCATACATAAAAATCTCTGCCCACTACCGTTGACTTAGAAAACCATTCTTAACATTCCCTGGGGCCTCTTGGCTTTTTATTTATTTTGTTCATTATTTCCCAATTATATTTTATTCCAGTTCCAGTGTTACAAAAGAGTGTTTCTGGTTGGGCACATGTGTGGCATCTCCATTCTAGAAAACTCTCTAGGAATATCAGTGGCAGGCAGGGAAGGTGCCACCCTGTATGGGTAGAAGGAGATTTCTCATCTACAAATTTCTTATGACAATGAAATCACAGGTTGAGTCTCTGTCTTTAATAATAAGAGCTGACATGAATATTGGGCATTAAGAATTGAAAAGCATTTCACATCTATCATTTTATTTCATTCCCAGAACAACTCTGTATAAGAGGTTGTAATCCCCATTTTACAGATGATAAAACTGAGGCTCATAAAGGTTAAATATGGTGCTTGTGGTCGCACAGCTAATAACTTTCTCATGCATAAGTCAGGCTTAGAATGACTTGACTCTATCCATCACTACTCTTCACACAATCGAACAGATACTCCTACTTATTTCAGAAGTTTAAGGAGGAGGAAGAAGAGATTTCCTTCAGCTGGAAGTATCAGGAAGGGTTTCATGAGGGAGGGAGGTGACCCTTGAGCATAACCGTAAGAGTGAGGTTGGATGATGATGGACAGGGATGTAGGACCTGCATCTGAGGTGGGAGGGACAGTAAGGGAGAAAGAGCTGTGTTAGAAAACTTTGTGGCTATTTCAGTGAGAAATCACAGCCAACCCCCATAAGCTGGCATCTATTTAACCTGTTTTTTTATGCCTCCTCCCTCCTAATGTTCCATAGTAGTTCTTAAAACTGCTTCAGAAGGTCCATCTGTTTCTGATGTGTGAGCCACAGGGTGGGCTGAGAAAAGGCTCGACTGCTGAATGGATCCAAGGAAGGGACAAAGAACGAATGCCACAGATGGAAGAAGATGGAATAGAATTGGCATAGGTAGTGCCAACTTTAGAGAATAAGGAATGCTGAGATACTTACCGAATTGAAAAGATGAAGTATGTTAAATTTTGCTACAGTAGATAGGGCACTTGGAGTCAGGAAGACTCATCTTCCTGAATTCAAATCTGGTCTCAGACTGGCTGTGTAACCCTGGAAAAGTCACTTAATCCTGTTTGCCTCAGTTTCCTCACCTGTACAATGAACTGAAGAAGGAAATTGCAAACCCCAAATGGAGTCATGAAGAGTTAGACATGACTAAAACAACTGAACAAAAAACTATAATAATAGTTTTATTATTATAGGAAATAATAGGGAATAATAAAGGACAATTTTACCAGTGGAGGGGAGGGTGATATTAAAAAGAAATCATGGTAATTTAGTCCCAAGCATCTCAACTACTCTTTGGACTAGAGACTGGAAAATCAGATTGAATTGGTAGCAAGAGATTCTCAAATCCCATCAAATGTAAAATCTCATACTGGAGTTCCAAAAGATAATATTATAAATACATTATGGGAAAAGCTTTGCTTGATGACAATTTGTTTACAAAAGCTTTGAGGGTTTAGAACAAAACGCAGTAGGAAATAATGTTGAGGTGGCAGCCAAAAAATCGTTGAATTCAATCTTTGGCTGGGGTAAGAATGAATAAGAAAGTATTTACTAAACACAGTATATGCCAAGCTTTATGAAAAGTGGAGATGTGCTCTATGTGAGGCATTGCTCACCTGGGATTCCTATTATTAGGGAGCCTGAGGCTTTTGGATTACTGGAGTCCCAGAGATCTGAGCTGCCACAGGCTAATATTGATCAGGTGGCTGAGTAAGCTCTTGGGCATAAGAGACCACCAG
>NW_025369786.1:0-6203 GCF_016433145.1 Gracilinanus agilis | reverse complement strand
GGTTTGGTGACCCCCAGACATTTTAGGTAATTCTTCAGCTTATTCTACCCTTCCCCCAGGATGGTATGGTACTTGTGGTTGGGTTTATTTTATTCCACCTATATCAGTGCATGATCATTATATTGGCCCAGGAGACAAGTCCATGGCCAGAAATCTGGGTTCTTGGTGGCATTCCAGACCCAAGAGGTCAAGGCCAAATTCAGCAGCATCCTCATCAGCAATACAGCGGTTTCTCTGGACACTCCTGCCAAACTTTAGAATGATGGCAATGATAGACTGTTAGAAACATCTCAGCTGAGGTAGAAAGATTGGTTCAAGACACAGCTCAAGTCATCTCCCAAACTATGAAAGTCATCTTTTTCCTACAAGAAAAGATTGACTCCTTAGCAAAAGCAGTTCTACAAAATTGGCTGGCCCTTGACATGCTTACAGTTGCATCAGGAGGTGCAGGTGCCTTTATTAATCAATCTTGTTTTTCTTATGTAAATAGATCTGGAAAAATTGTGACAAACATCCATGAACTTGAAAGAATTTTAAATGACACACAAGTTGCTGTAGAGCCTCATGTGACACTTGACGGTAACTAGTGAAACCTCTCATGGCTGCAGGGAACTGGTTTGTTTGCTACTATAATCAAATGGACTCATAATTCTGAGAATTGTGGTACTTTTTAGAATTCCGATTAGCTGTTGTACTACTGTTTATAACAAGTTTTACCTAATGAAAAAATTATGTACACACACCGTGGATCATGGCCAAGTTAGAGAAGAAATAGAACTCACTTTTGAGTGTGGAATCCTTGTGTTATACCTCTATTTGGCTGACCCATTGTCATGTGGGATGTGCAATATGATTTTCTGTTTTTTTTATTGTTTTTCTCTATATTTCCAAAAGGAATTTTGATTCTTTCTTCTTTTTTTCCTTTACTTGAGCATATGAAATCAGTATTAATGTTTTTGATTTTGAAAGATAAATTTGTAATACCTGTTAGCCCTAATACCAATGAATACTCAAAAGCTAGCTTTAGAATGTGGAAACCTGCCACTGACTGTAAAGTAATATAGGACTTTAATTAATATTTTGTCTGATTGCAGAAGAAGGGATTACTGAGGAGCTACTGTACAGTGCAAAGATGCACAAGGTCAAGGAGATTAACAATCCCTGTGGGATTGATGAGGATCTATGCCATGACAGAGGACCTGTTTGGGGAATTGAGGAAGCGGCTGTTTGACAAATTCAGACATTGGACTTCCTCATGCCAGGTTTCTACAAGTACCTTCATTTGGTTTTCATTTTGGCTCCCCTCTCCCTGAGATTGAAAGCAAAATCAGACTAGGGAATCATACTTCCCTTTTACCTCATACTTTGTCCCTTTATCTCTTTTATAGTATGGCAATTTTCTGTAGTCCCTGAAGCCATTGGGTAAGTTGAATATTGCGGCAATTGTCCTGTATCTTTGTATGATATAAGCTACCTCAATTGGGCCTTGCTGGTGATTTACGAACCTGTTATGGTTTTATTTTTGCTTGTAATTTTATACACATAGGAGTTTAATATGTATTTTTATCTAGATTTTTTTTTTACTCTTACATTTGGTTTTTGGGTTTTGGGGATTGTTTTGTTTTGTTTTAGGAATTGCTTCATATACCTCATAGGTCAGCTATGTATCCTGGGATGATTCTGGTGTTGGTCAACACCTTCCTAAGGGAGAGATTATGTAATTATCCTAAAATCCAATTTGAAGATATTTTAAAGTAATTTTTAGGAAAAAGAAGAGCACTAACACCTTGAATCAAGAAAGTGGATCTTCTGGAAAAGATGTCAAAAGGATGCCTACAGAAATCAAATACTACATCAAGAGATCCAAAATAAATGTTGGGATATAAATAACTGAACTAAAGGGGGTTGAACCTAGCATTTATTCTGAATGTAAATTCTTATGCCAAAGGGTAGTACCCCTAATAGGCTTTTTCTCATTGTGTCTATAAATCATTTTTTCTTTTTTCTCTTTTTTCTTTCTTTCCCTCATATTTCCCAAATTCTTGTAATTCCCTCTTTATAAGGTGCAACATTTTATATATCTCTAGTATATATGTGGAATGATTCACAGCGGAGACCTGACATGTTAATCTCCTAAAGAACCCAGGGAAGAAATTTAACATGCTAATTTGCCAAAGAATCAAAGGGGGGATTATGTCAAGAGAATTTATACCCCTCTTCTGCGGTCACCCATGAGATGTTGTCCTGCCTGCAACCCTGTATCCCCGCAGCTATGCCACTTATGTCACCTAGGCTGGTCACCTTAGGGACATCAGCTAGAGCAGGCTACATGACTCTGAACTTGATCCAGACATGACTCTGAATTTGAAATGGATGTAAAAAGAGAAGATAAGAGGGGAGAATGAGGAAGTGCTATTTTTTGCTGTCTCTGGTGTCCAGCCAAGGAAGATGCTGCTGGATATCACACTGGAAGCACCTACATGGGAGCTAGATTAGACTATTTTACTCTGTCTTTCTATTTATTTCTCATCTTTTACCTATCCAAGTAATTCTAATGAACTTTATTGAATTATTAGGACCAGAGTCCTAATTTTACTATAACTTATGCAAATGGCTACAGGCATATATAGACCTTCACTGGCTGGCTAGCACTGCACTAGATTAGCTTTTTCATATCTGAGTTACTTTGGAATCATAACTCATGACAGCTAAAATCACCAGACCAAGATGTTCCATGGACTTGCATTCTTGCAGCAGTCTCTTTGAATACAGATAGCAGGCTCTTTGAAAACCCACATGGCTAGCCATGCACAGTGAGGCCATTATGACACCATTAGGGATCACCAACACAGTTCTACAAAAACAGACCTTGAATTGCCCCTACTTGCAATGCTAAGCTGGATTTCTGATCAGAATTCATTCTCTGTTCATGGTATTATTCTTCTATCTAAAAGATTCTCAAAGGCACTAATAGGCAACATTGTTTGGTCACTCACTAGAGTTCCAATGATAGAATAACCAGTTACGTGTGGCAGAAAAGAGAAGGTTATGTTTGAAGAAATTCTATCCTTACAAAGGTTGTTTTATATGTAAACATTTGTTAAAAAATCCTTAACTTCTGACTTAAAATCAATATTAAGTATTGGTTACAAGACAGAAGTGTAGTAAGGACCAGGCAACTAGGGTTAAATTAATTATCCAGGGTCACACAGTAAGAAGTGCCTAACATCAGATATGAACACAGGACCTCCTATCTCTAGTTCTGCCTCTTGATCCACTGAGCCACCTAGCTACTTATATATAAACATTTTTAAAAAAAGGAAAAATATGCACAATTAACCTTCATGTAAATTTATCATTTAATACATCACTTGTAATGAGCCAATAGGAAAAGGCACCTTTAAATATATTAGCAATCAATTCATTTTGTTGATTGTTTGGGGAGCTAAAAACAAAGAATGAATTTCATCCTCAATAAGAGAACTTGAACAATTCACCTGCTGTGGACTTCATCTCCCAGAACTCCTTTCCTTTTCGTCCCCAAGTAGCGTGCTTACACTGTTTGTATATACTTCTGTCTAAACTTGCCCTCACTTTCTCTTCTTCCTACATGCGTGGCTGGGAAATCTGGTTTTCTTTACTGAGGCTTTTCTTCCCTTACATCAAGTTATTATTAATAAATCTTATTAAATATAATATTTGGAGTATTTGGATATTAATTTGTAATCTCACATGTGTAAATGGAATTAGCTCAAGCCCATTCATAGTTAAAACTCTAGCCACCAGAGATAATGTCATCCCCACCTCCCTCAGTGGGGAGGGGAGATGAGTTACACACACGTGACAATAAGTAACAAATCAAGAACGAGGGACTGCCCTTTGGGCAGTCCAAAACTAGTATATGAGGCTGCCATTTGTCCACTTGAATCAGAGGTGGACCCCCAGGAAGTGATGAAAGATGCTATCCTTCAAGTATGATGGTAACTTCCTGTTGAGGCAGTTCGCGCTTTGAACTTGGTGCTGAAGGATCTCGGCTGAGACCTCAGGCAGCTTCCACTCTGAATTGTCACGTGGGTAAGTTAGGCTGACTTCCTTGGGCATACCTTGATGTTTCCAGAATCTCTACCTCAAGCAGGCTTCTTTGCCTCTCTAATTGTGTGACCAGTAGCCTAGTTTAATTAGCCTTTTAACCCTCTCTCAGTCCGGCCTCTGCTGGTCTGGGCCAGCCTCTCCCTCTGTCTATTTCCCTACCTTCTACCTTCCCAAATTTGTAAATAAACTACCATAAAACCCATCCTGACTTGGGTCTGTTTTAGTTATGGAATCAATCTAGATCTGATTGATTCCTGGCGACCACACCTTAATATATATCTATATAATATCTAATTTTTTCTTATTACACACATTAGTTTTCTACTTAAAAATGAGAATATAGCTGGTGCTTCAGTGGACAGAACACCAAGCACAGAGTCAGGAAGACCTGACTTCTAATCCCACCTCAGAACCTAGCTAATACTGTGACCCAGACAAGTAACAGCTTCAGCTTCTTCATCTGTAAAATGAGCATAATATCACCAACCTCCTCAGGTTTATATGAAGTTCAAATAAGATTTAGAAAATGTCGGGCACAGACTAGGTGCTGAGTAAATGATAGCTGTTAGTTTTTTCATTATTATTTTTATCTTGACTATTCACTCCCTAATTCTGCTCTCTTACTTAAACTGTTATTATCGTCATTCTTCCATTTCCTTATTACCTGTTGAACTAAATGCATTTCCATTCCAAAACACTGTTTTTCCCCAAGATCAGCTAAGAGTGTGGTTCATGATCTGGTGCTGTTTCTCAAATTATTTCTAAGTTTTACACTTGATTCTGATCTTCCTGAGAACATGGCCTGTCTCTTCCCTTCCCTTTGGGTGAAGTCAATTATTTAGGGGATTTGGATCCCGACCATCCTTCTATCCTCAGGATCAGACCATAGGAGATGCTTAATACCTAGATCCAGGACTGATCCCATCACGACCATTAAACTATAAGGAGAGGTATAAATTTAATGCTGATGGAGCAGCAGAGAAATAGACATTTTCTTATACAGCTTTGAGAGTTAGGAGTAGTGCTAAGCAGTGCTTAAACATGGAGATGGCACTCCAGAAGTGGAACAGGAGATGTCACATGCACTGACCTTACCCTGCTTTTCAACTACTCACCTGTACAAGTGCCTGTCCCAGCTTCTCCCTCTTGATTCTGTACATCTTGTCTCTTCAACAGGAAGAGCAAATCTAGTTTGGAAACGGGAATCCCTGCAATAGGGAGAGGAAAAAAGGGCTGAGTTCAAAGAGCTATCTGAGAATACAAAACTTTTAAAATAAAATTTTTATGAATTTCTTCAGTTTTCAGAACACCTCAGTTTCTCATAATGTTCCAACCCTTTCTCCCTATCAGAGACTAACTCCTTATAACAAAAAAGAAATTTTAATGAAAAAGAGGAATATAAAAAAATTTGATAAAATCAATGAGTATGTCAGAAAGTCTGATATAATATATAGTGTTCCAGAACTCTCAGTCCTCAGTCTACAAATGATCAGTCAAGAAGAAATGGAAAATCAGGTAACTAAGAAAACACAAAAGGTCTCTATTTTGTAATTCAAGGGGAGATTGCTCAAAATTCCAGGTACATGAAGGCTAGCTATCCAAACAGATATCATAATTTGGACAATACACATTTCCCCCCCAATTTAAAAATTCCAAACATAATAAACACAAACTAAAACAAATGTTCCCATGAACAGAGAACACAGAGGACTGAGTAGGAAAATTTGAATCTCTATAATGGACAGTTTTCTTTTTAAATAATAAAATAAATTCACATGTAACACTAAAGGCTATCCTGTTGGTCACCATTGTCTTCCGGTTCTGGTTTTCTGTTTCATTTCATTTCATTTCAAAGGCATCTTTAAGAGATCTTCTTTCATTTCTTTCCATTTACTTTCTCCTCAGCACTCTTTCCACAGGCTCCACACTCAGTTCTCCTGCTGACAGAAAATGAGAGGCAAAACCTCTCATACCAAATGGGCCCAGTCAGGCACTGGCTGCACTTTCACTCAGGCCTTGACAGGTTAAGGGGAGGAGGTGGGTTCCCACCATTTACCAGTGCACCTCAAAGCTCTCCCTCTGCCACCATCACTCACTAATCTCTCCTCCTT
>NW_025369785.1:0-9082 GCF_016433145.1 Gracilinanus agilis | reverse complement strand
CTGTTTAGATAGTACATATCTATTATTTAATCTATATGCTAGAATTTCTATGCCATCTTGATTGGGCACTTTCTTGTAGAGTTAAGTTTGGACAAGGTCTATATTATAGACAGTGATTCCCAAAGTGGGCGCCACCGCCCCCTGGTGGGTGCTGCAGCGATCTAGGGAACGGTGATGGCCACAGGTGCATTTATCTTTCCTATTAATTGCTATTAAAATTAAAAAAAAATTAATTTCCAGGGGGATAAGTAATATTTTTTCTGGAAAGGGGGCGGGAGGCCAAAAAAGTTTGGGAACCACTGATCTATAATGTTGCTTGGTGGACATGAAACGGATTCCTTTGTTGCGACAAATGGATGGAGCAAGAAAGGAATTATTATGCGGAGACAACAAAGATTTATGAGAAAAAAATAAGACAAGAGATTCTTCTTCCTCACCCCTCATTTGGAGACAAAGGAGGGAAATGAAAAAGGGGAGGAAGATTCTACAAAAGAAATCTTAAAAGTCAGAAGTCAGCAAATCAGAAGAGGACTATTGTAGTTCTCCAACTTAAAATCATCAAAGATTTTGAAAGATGATGATGGTCACAATATCAGACTTCAAGGACAAGGAAAAAAAAACAAAACAGAAAAAGCCTGCTGTTAGCCATAAAGAAGCCTTTGTGACCCCAAGAGTTAGAGGCAAGAAGCCTCAAGGAAATTTGGTAAAATCTGCTCCAGATTTTTTTTTTTTTTTTTACCTCGAGCTTGAGTCTTCAGAGCTTAGTTGGATGACTGAACATTCACTAGAAAAGGAAGGTCAGAAGGAGGAGGGGTGGCTCATGTTAGCCTTGGGGTCCTCACCTTTTTCTATGTGAACTTCTATAATTTTTTTCTCTCTTACAACTTTACATCCATTACAGTTCTCACATCGATCCTTTGGGTTAATTCTTTCACCTTGGCCTTTACATTCAAGACACACTGTTTGAATCTGCTGTACCATTCCTGGCCCAATCTGCTGGATGTGAATTTGCATTCCTCTCCCTTTGCAGATGGGGCATTTTTCAACGGATCCCTTTTTCCCACCAACTCCTAGGGAAGCAAAACAAAAATGAATTTATGATCTTTTCTCAGAGTTAATCATGTCCTAGTCAAAGCAAAAAAATCTGAAAACTAGGTAGTGACCACATTTATATTTTGACTGTTCCTTCAAAAACATTACATATACTGAGTGAGATGGACAACTCGAGTTTAACGAAATGTCTCTGCCTAATAGCCAGAAAGTTGAATCAAATATTTTGTTTTAGTCTGACTCATCCTGATGACCACCTTAAAATGAGTTTTTTTATTTTAAAACCTTTGCTGCCTTCCATCTTAGAACTAATAGTAGTAGTGCCAAGGGCTAGGCAACTGAGGTTAAATGAATCCCTCAGGGTCACACAGCTAGTAAGTGTCTAGGGCAGATCAGAAAAATGAATTCCTGATCTAACAGTTACAAAAGGATTTTGTTGAGGTTTTTTTAGTTTCGCTTTTTATAGTGAGAGGGACATACACAGATTTTTAATGGCATAAAATTTCCGTTTTCTACGGCAAGTAGTAAATATATATACTTTGTAAGAAAAAGCAGTGTGTATGTAATAATGAAGAATACAAGGGTGTAGGTGTATGTAGGGGGTTGGGGGTGTGTGTTTGAATTTGTTACTTTACAACATATGTACAATTTAACTCTTAACATCTGGGAGAAAGCACCCTCCACCCACCCACCCCCTTCTCTGAATTCATTACCTTCACATTTTTCACAAATTACATTTTTCTGGAGTGCTAGTTTCCTTGTGACTCCATTATATATGTCTTCAAGTGATACAGATAGCTGATGCACAACATTCTTACCTTCCAAGAAAAAGTATACAAATGTAAGGATAAAGGCATTAGAAAACATTATCACTCAGGCATAATACACACTAAGGAGGCCAGTGCTTCTATCCCATTTAGTGTTCTTCTTTGGCCAGCAGGGGTATAAATTCAAAGAGTTTTTCCACCTCTCTTTCTATGAATTAGACTGATCTAATGACTTACAGGTTACCCCTTTTAGTCTGATAGTCTTCCATCATAGTTTTAGCTAAAAACTAAACTACTTTTCCTAAGTCAACTTTCTTGGAACAAATCTGAGGCAGAAAAGTCTCACTGTACACAACAGAAAATAAAGTGACACAGGAGCCCACTAATTCCTGATGAACACTTGGTTGCAACTTATTTCAAGAAGGTAAAAACTTCCTAAATCACTAAATGATTTCTCTTTATTATATGAAATATATACACCAAGTCTTAATGGATGATCTTCTTATCCTTAAGCTCTCAATCACATAAAAAAAATTTTTTTTAAGCTTGATAGTTTTGGAGGAAGGAAAAAAACATCACATAGGAAATGTGCCTTAACCACACCACATGGGGCTAAGTGCATTAAGGTAGTAAAGTGAGTTGTAATTTTTAGTATTCTTTGTCTTTTTGGAACTGATAACTTAGTTCCTTCTAACTCAAGATAGTAACTGAGTGAAAAGTACATTTATAAATGTTTAAATTTTTGAAGATTTACTATTTAGACCACAACCAATGAAAAAGTAAGTTAAAAAGGTTTCTGAGCAGTAAAAATAGTAAGGGAAACTCCCTCCTTCCTAGGGGCCCTATTTTCATGTATAAACTTTTAATAAATTGGTCATTTGGTTTTCCTAGCTAAATAGCAGATATATAAATAGATTAAGTGGAAGGGAGAAGAGAAGGGGGGGGGAAGAGAGGGGTTTTACAACATATATATTTAACTCTTAATAACTGAAAGTAACAAACCATTCAAAAACAAATTTAAAAAAAGCCTAAGCCTGGGGCTGTTTTATTGTTCCCCTAATAACATACCTTCATAGCTGTCGAAGGCATGTTGCTGAATTATCCCACCATATAATAATCCAAATTCATAAAATGACTTACTTTCATCAGACAACAGGTAAAGGTCAGGGATGGGGAGATGCTTCAGCTAGCTGGAATATTCACCTTGTGGAACAGGCCATTCCCCAATAAAGGATAAATGAGGCTTTATTTTCTACTTTGGACACAAGGCAGGCAGAGGTCAGCAACCAGGAAAGCTGACTCAGTCAACTAGCATTTATTTAAGCAACAAGTTAAGTGCCAGGTACTGTGCTAAGCAACTGATTTTGTTGGTAAATGGTCATGGTAAAAAAACCAAAAACAACATGTGGATGAGATGGAGACTATTTGGTTTCTGGGCAATTCTTTGTAACAGAGGTTTGTAACCTTTTTGAGGGGTGTCATGGCCCTCTGACATTCTGGCAGGCTGGTGTGAAAACCTATGGAACTCTTCTCAGAATAATGCTTGTTGCCTACATTCACAATGGAAGGAAATGTTCAGTCTCACTTAGAGGCTAATGAAAATAAAAATATCTTTTTTCTTTTCCAAGTCAGACCCCCTAAAAATCTATTAATGCACCCCAGGGTCCACTGTTCGATGAGAAATATTTTACCTGTATATTAGTAGACTCGAGAATATTTGATGACAGGGAACTTATAAAACATATATATTCATCACACAACCCTGAAAATAACTAGGTTAGAATACCATATCAATCTTTTTCATTTTCTTTATTATGAACAATTTAAATGAGTGACATATGAGAGGAACCCTGCATGTATAAGCCTTTAAAAAAAAACCTTTAAAAAGAACCCCAGAAGACCATTTACCTCTTCTCTCTCTAGTCATCCGTCCTCCACCGCCAAAGAACATGTCAAAAATGTCCATGGGTGATGAGAAGTTACCGCTTGTTGTGCCTCCTTCTTTAATAGCCTGCTCGCCACCCTGGTCATAAATTTCCCTTTTCTTTACATCTGAAAGTACTTCATAAGCTTGGGAGATGAGTTTAAACTTGAAGGGGAAAAAAAAACAAACAACAAAACCAGAGACTGATTTGAACAGCTTTGGCAGGCAGAACGACCATATGAGTAAACATGCGGTTAGTTATCCCTCTTTGATGCTACTCCAAAAACAGTAGCTTGTTCACGACTTGGAGAGTTGCAAAGTGCTTCTCTAGTAGTAAGTGATCACAGGACTACTTTTTACCAACTTTTACAGAGGAGGGGAAAAGCAGGTTTCCTCAGAGGGGGTTTGGTCATGGTCCACCATGGCTATGTTGCCAGCAAATGTCAGAATCTTCTTTTGACCTTGGGGCTCGAGTTCCAGGCACCATGTGGGCACACCGTTTGCCTTTTCCTCCAAAAGCTCTCCTGGTGACTATTACAGCCATGACAGTTCACTTCCATAACTGTCTTGCTTTTCCTACACATGTAACATGTACTGTTTACTAGAATTATGACTTCATGTGCTTTCTGGGAGGCTCAAGTAGCTCTAGTTAAATCTTAAAGCCTACATTTGACACATACATTGGGATCAGACTGAACTGTTTCTATGCATTTATTTGTGCATTATTTCTTTAAGGAAGTAGGTCTTTTATCAAGCCCCTTTTTGCAGAAAGGGAAACATGTAGCACTTTAAGTCACACAATGGGAATCAGGACTCTGGAACTGAAACCTGGGTCAAGCCGCCCTCAGAATCGGTGAGTCTCACACCACTTCACTCACACTCACAATGGATAAGCTCATCATGAAAACAACAATGAACTGACTGCTGACGAGGATGAGTCTACAGGGCTAGGAGAGTTTTAGTTAGCTTAATCAAGTTTTAGGCTTTAATGCTTAACTAGGCCTTTTCCCCACTCTGTAATAAATAGTAAGTGTTCTATTAAGTTTGTCCTTCAAGGGACAAGTAGGTGGCTCAGTGGATAGAGTTGCCAGGTCTGGAGACAGGAGGTCCTGGATTCAAATCTGGATTTCAGACACTTCCTAGCTGGGGCAGGTCACATAACTCCCAACTGCCTAACCCTCACTGCTTGGAACTGATGTTGTTATCAATTTTAAACCACATCAAACTTCAAACCACTGCTTATTTGTCAAAGACAAAAAGCATTAAAAAGTTCATACTTTTAAATTTTATTTATTACAGACTTTCAGTATGAACATGTTAATATACAAAAAACAGAAAAGAGAACTGTACATGAAACAGAACTTTTAACAGATGTTTTTAAAGTATTTTAATGTTAACACTAAGCAGTAATGCAACTTTTCTGCTTGTCTGTCAGTCTGAATACGATGGCCAAAGAGACAGAAAGAAAATGAAATTGGCTCCAACATCAAAGTTTGCTTAGTACTTCCACCTACAAATAACTTTGAGCCCCACCTAGTAACAGTGCTTTTTAGCTTATGAAAGTTAAAAGTGACCACAGCTGACCAGCTGCCTTGCTGGTACTGTATATTCTGGGTCCCTGATTATGCTGCTGGCCCTAAGTGGGTGGGAAGGAACTCCATGTAGCCCTGCACACAAAGCACAGCTTCTAAGTACTGCTTAGCAACAACCCACAACAAGCCAGGAAGAGAAGACCCAAGCCTTCTCTGAATTGGGGAGGGGAGGGAGGCAAGGAAAGAGGACCTGCTCTCTTGACAGTAGTCATCAAGAGCAAAAATCAAATGAGTAGCTCCTGGAGGAAGAAAAAGCATTTGGTGGCCACATAAGGACTTTAAAATTATGCCTCATCATTTCCTCCCACAAGAATCCTGTGATTGGAGTTTGACAGAAACTATCTTCTCTCCAGATGCCCCCATAGTTATGGGGCATTGTTATTCTTCCTTGTGGAAATCCACATCTCCTACTTTTGTGCCTTTTAAAAATTCACCAAATGTGCTAGTTTGCAATTCAGTTTTCCCTTCTTTTTGTAAAAGGACTAGGGTTACTTCTCTAACATGTTGTAATGTTCTTAGCTCTAAAAGACAGTTGTTTCAGTCGTGTCTGACTCTCTGTGATCCCATTTGGGGTTTTCTTGGCAGAGATACTAGAGTAGTTTGCCATTTCCTTCTCCAGCTCATTTTTCAGAGGAGGAAACTGAGGCAAACTGGGTTAACTGACTTGAACAGGTTCATACATAACAATATTTTGTACTTTCTACTTGGGATTTTTTCCCATAGGACTTAGAAAAAGCACAATGGCTTTGGAGTAGTCAAAGGACTTGAGTTCCAATTTCAGTTCTTATTTGCTACCTGAGTCATGATCTTAGTTTAGGCAAGTTCACTTAATCTCTATACCTCCATTTCATTATCTTTAAAAAAAAATAAGGGGTTTGCCTGGCATATTCAGCTTCCATCTCAATCTATGATTCTCTTCTTCCCTAGTCTTAGATAAGATACTGGAAAGGATAAGCTTCATTTTTGTTCCTACTGATTCCTTGCACCCTTTCAAGTCACAACCATATTTAAATCCAGCCCAACAAGATGAAAAACTCTGGTAAATTAGGCCATGGGGCAGTCTGGGTGGGTTGGGGTATGCACAGCATCTTGTAGATAATTAAATGGATTTCTAAGCCTCTAGCCTATACTGGCATATTTTGAGAAATTCAATTATGAAAATATTCCAGTATGGCCAATGAATTGTGAACATTGAAAATGTTAACACAAAACAACCTGCACAAATAACTCCTTAGCCAACTCAAGTACTCACAATCCCATAAAGCAATGGTCATCTCTGCCCTCAAGGAGTTTGCTTTCCACTACAGCAGGGATCAGTAGAATTCAAAAGAGTGGACCCCAGCAGCATCCATCACAGCAGAGAATGAACTTTGTGAATGAGCAAGGTTAAAGGGAGAGAACCCATCCTCTAGGGACACAGGGATAAAGTAGCAGGAAGGGAAATACTTGGGAAAGCTTCTTTAAGAGGGCCTGAGAGGCTGAAAATTGGTAGTGTGTGAGGGGGTTGGGGGAGGTGGGGTGTGAATAGGCACAGAGAGTGGTCAAACTGAGACCAGATGGAAAAGGAGGCTTGAATGCCAGTCAGGTTAAGGATTCTATATTTCATCTTGTAGGCAAAAAGGCTTTTTATCTTGGGATTGAAAAAGACTAAATTGTATGTGTTGTGGAAAATCAATCTAATTTAGGAGCACCATTTTTGAAAATTATGCAACTCAATTTGTTTATAAAAAAGCCTTTAAGAATTTTGAATCACATTTTCCTAGAGCAAGAAATATGATCATCCATGATGCCAAAGCACCCTTAGAGCCATCTAGTCGCAAAGGAGACCTTAAAATGACCTATGTAATAAGACAAGAGAAAATTAGTTGTCCCCCTAAATATAGATGAGAATGAATATAAGTGGGCAAGGGACAAATGGCCTAACAGCAAGTATTTTAAACTTGTGATGATGACCACAGTTCACATAAAGCACATGCAGCTAAATATAAATATTCCATCACTGCCCAGGCAAATGGCCTGAAGCAGCTCCCACTGTGAAATGAATAAGGCAGACAGGTATTTTGATACGGGGTTGTTTCCACTGGTACTAAACAGAAGCCCATGGTTAACCATGGTTGGTTAGTTAGCCTATTTCAAAGTGTCCTTAAGAGCTGGCTATCTAGGACACAGGCTCCAGACCAAAGGAGAAGGCAGCCTCCAGAGCTGACAAAAATGACAAAGCAGAACTGACAAGTCTTATCTACTGGAGAGTAACCATGGAATCCAGTGTTTTAAACTCATCGTTTTGTTTTCCTTCAAGAGACAGTAACCATTAAAAAGCATGTCATATCTGGCACTCCTACAAAAAGGCTCCTCTTATTTGCTTGTTTCTTTGAGACTGGAAAGGGCTGCTTATTGGTACTGGCGGAAGCTTTTGACCTGGGCCCGTCAGCCCCTCCTTAGACTGCCTCACGCTTAATTCTAACTTCAGACCTACCCCGGACTTGTAACTCTAACTAGGTGAGCTCCAGAGATCCCGAGCCTCCACCTCACCCGCCCCCTGCCTCCTGCCCCCCAAGCAGAGAAGGATCACTACAGGTGTGCACCAACCACTCCGCCTGGCCCAAGTTTCTAGTTCTCCATTTTTCTCAGCTTCACGCTGGAGGGTTGGGTGCTGACCGTTAGGTACCTCGTTTGTGCCCAGAGAGAACCGAAGGCAGTGAACTGCCCAGGCTTAAACTCACCCTGCCCTCTGTAAACATTATTGTATAAAGAAGATGTTACTATTAAACCTGGCTATCACGGGTAAGCTTTTCTTGACTACTCTGTATCCGTTTAAAGCTCGGGATATAAACTTTTCTGAACAGTTGCAGCGCTGCTCTTTTGATGACTTTCTGGCAGGTCCTCCCCAGCTTTCCAAGGTGACAGCTCTGACCCCGAGAGCCACCGCATCCACTCAGTTCTCCCACGGAGAAGAGAAAAAAAAAAAAAAAAAAAAAGATCGTTGGTCCTCCTACCAGTTCTGCACCTGAGAAATGCTTGCTAGGGGCTGACAGTTACCGGCTGTCCAGAGCTGGCCACGCTGATGGTGTGCCCACAGACCACGATTAAACAGCCTGGTTTTGATAAAAGTTCCTTCCCCTCCGAAGGGGGTGGAGACCCTTCCAGGTCCTCTCTGGCCGCCGGCGCCCCGAGGCTCACAGCTCCAGCTGGGCTCCCGGTTCTTGGGGTCTGAATATGATTCGTATCTTTCCTCGTCCACTCTTCAAAGCCCAGGACGGAGGCTCGGGACACCAGCGGCCGGCCGGCCGGTCCTCTCCCATCCCTCCTTCTCATCCTCCTATACAGGCCAGGGCGGGACCCCCCGGGGGCCACCGCGCTTCCCACACCTCCCACCCCCTTACCTTCTCGCCTTCGTCCGGGTTCTTGTCTGGGTGATACTTAAGCGCCAGCTTTCGATACGCCTTCTTGATCTCCTCCTGGGCGGCGCTGGGCTTCACCCCCAGAATGTCATAATACTCGGTCTCCTTGACCATCTTCGCTCTGCGGGAGGGGGCGGGGAGGAGTGGGGGTCAGGCAGGCGAAAGAGCCCGAAGGGGCCGGGGAGAGACGGGCCGACGACCGGACGGACAGGCTGAGGAGGCTGCGGCGGCGGCGGCGGCCCGAGCGGCTCGTACGGGCAGCAGCCGCCTTCGGGTCCCCAGCCGGGCTGGGTTCCCCGGGGTTCAGCCCGTCCGCCTGCCTGCCCGCAGCCCCGGCTAGCTCTGGCC
>NW_025369784.1:0-3170 GCF_016433145.1 Gracilinanus agilis | reverse complement strand
AAGTGACTACTATTTCTCACTCTTTCAGCTCCACTCCTATTTGAAGAACACCCAGTTTATCAACAGTGCTGGTGACCAGGTGTTTGTGGATGACACAGAAATTTCTGAGGCCCAATATGATATTATGAAGTATTTATTCTTCCAAAATGAGACTGAAACTCTGATGAAAGTGGGACAATTTATTCCCAATGATCCCTTTGGTCAATATTTCAACATTTGTGAAGAGGAGATAGTGCAGAGCTGGTTTGAGTCAAAGGTCAGAAACATTTTCAACACTGTACACCATAGCATGGGAATAAGTATCAGCTGGATATGTAAACATGTAAATACATCTTAATTTTCAGATCATTTACATAAAGAGTTCTTTAAATGTTAAAATCCCACACAAATGTTGGCTATTTTATGAATTCATGCATAGCCATATTTCTATAGAGAAAATCACTTGACTTCGGTTAAAGCAAAATCATTCAATCATCTTCAAGTTCTGCCTAATGGAACTGAACAGTGGGCTTGACTACTTCTGATATGAAATTGGTGCATTTCTCAATATTCCTAAACAGTCCGATTTACCAAATCGTACTTGGCAATTACTGTGGAAATTGCTATTTGTTTTCCATTGAAAAATCAGCTCCATCACATCCTTCAACTCTGTATGGTTACTGCTTATTTGGATAAAAACTAAGTGTAGGTATTATAGGTCAGTAGTTTGCACTCTCACAATCAGTGTTGTTACAATGAGCAAAATTTCATTTAGAATTATTTAATGTTATATCTGAAAGAGATTTTTGAGTTCAACCAATTCTTTTTTCAGATAAAGAATCTGAAACCAAAGGCAGAAGAACATCTCAGCCAGTCATATTGCTGCTCATTGACAGAGCCATAAAGTCATCTTGGGCCCACTGAGGTAATGCATCAAAAAAGAGAGGCCTGAACTTCTGCTCTGAGATCATTTGGCAAGGCCAGATTTCAAGAGAACCACAGCCCTGTGTTAGGAGTCAAAGTTTGATCCAAGATATTAAGTTAAGCCATTCCTCAAGTGGGTTTCAGTTATCTGGACAAACTCCTCTGACAAGCAATATCTGCAAGATTTAGCATTATAATAGGCAAGAGACCTTGAAGCTGTCTCTTCATAGACATACATATGCAAAAAACAAAACCCTTAGTATTTTGTATATAACCTAATCACACCTCCTCCTTCTCTTCCTCCTCCTCATCTTCCTCCTCTTCCTCTTCTTTCTCCTTCTTCTCCTTCTTCTTCTTCTCCTCTTCCTCCTTGCTACTTTCTAACCCATGTTTGGCTAATGATGTTGTAATCTCTATGATCCCTGATTGGCTTTCAATAATGTAATGCTTCTTTAGTTACTAGTGCAAAATTGCTTATAAATATAGGACCTCTGTGTTCAATAAACTGGAATCCATGATCCCATTCATGGCACCCTCAAACCTGTCAATTTCTTATCCACATGGATCTCTCCTCTTTCTTCTCTCTCTTCTCCCATGGAACCAGTTTTCAGAGAGAACCAGCTCTTAACAACTGATGAATGAGAGCAAAAGTATATCTTGATTCACAGGTCTAGTGAACATTCTATTGCATGTGCTCATTGTTTTATGGGCCAGGTAGATGTCCTCTAGGTCTTCTACAAAATAAGATTTCTTGACTAACTCCAACATGAGAACATAAATTCTCACAAGATAAACTACTTTACCATCTGTTGTCAGGGCCCAGATTCTTCACGCACTTTCTTCTCATCACTCTTCGGTCTCCCCATGCTGTGTGCACTGACAGCTGTAGCCCTGGATTCAGGAAAACTCTAAGGGAGGGAGAACAAATATTTACAATGACCTTCCCTTACAAACCCAGTGAAAATACAAAAGGCTGATATTGGGCTCTTGGGGTCACATAGAATTCTTCAGAATACTGGTTATAAAGTAACAAGATATGCATCCCCAAAAGGAGCTGATTAAGTTTTCTTTCTCTGTGTGGACCTCATGCCCTTGGTCTCATTCAGGTGTAGAAAACCATGGCATGAACATGAGTATCAACTGGATGACTTTTTGGATAAGTTTAGTGTTGGGAGGAACCTCTGGGGCCATCTGATTCATATTCCTCATTTAATTAATCAAAAAGCAATCAAGGAATGGGATGTGACTGCCAGACATGGTGAAGTTAAATGATTTGCCCAAGGTCACATAGGGAATATCAGAGTTGGGATCTCAACCCAAGTCCTCTGAATCAGTGCTTTTGCTATTGCACTGTTGTTGCTCTTGTTTATCCTTCATTTTTGAAGAGGACCAAATAACATTACAGGTTGATGTCAAAACTGGCACATAAATTGACCTTAAGGCGGGTAGAGTTAAACAAAGTCATTAGCCTCACTCTCTTTTCCAGTGCCATCAAAGTCCAGTTATAATACAAGAGTCAGGATGACTGATGATGGCCAAAGATATGGTGGATGACCTTGGCATCTTCAATGCCTGGCTGTTCTAAGGGCCTCAAAGGTCCTCCTTCTGCCACCTTCATGAACATTAGAAGAAATTGTTATCATCTACTTGTTCCATTTGAGAAGTCTTAAAATGTGTGGGGGAGATCCCTATATAACTCACTAACAGGATTGTGACCCATCAGTTACTCTCAACCTGGGTTAGCCCATCTTCTGAGATGGTTTACCAGGGTTTGGCTGCTGTGCATACTCCAGTTTTTTGGAGCCATACCTGAGAGTTGATTGCCAGGTGGCCCACAGAGGTGAAATAGCAGTCCTAAAAAGGACTCAGCAAGCCGTCATACCGGAGGTGCTAATCCTGCTTAAACATTCATATACTCCATAGCACATTCACTGTACTGTGCTGTAGAGAATAGAATACTAGAGTCAGAAAAATGATTATTTAAATCCCAGTCCACATAATTATTAACATCGTAACTCTGTGTTTAACATAACTTCCAGAAGTCTCAATTACTCCATACTTGTAAAATAATAGCCTAACAGAGCCCTTTTATTTAGACTCCTATAATCTTTGAAAGACAAAGTGGTTCTATGAAAAGAACAGCAAATACAGAGTCAGAGGACTGGGATTCAAATACTGTCTCTGCTACTTATCATCTGTGTGATCTTAGACTAGTTATTTCCCCTTAATTTCCTCATTTCTCCAATGAAATTATTGGTATAGAATTA
>NW_025369783.1:0-5419 GCF_016433145.1 Gracilinanus agilis | reverse complement strand
CGCCCGCGCCGCGCTGCGCTTCTCCCACCGCCTCTCTCCCCTCGGCTTCAGCTCCGTTCGGGCTCGGGCTCAGACTCGGGTTCCGGCTCGGGCTCGGGCTCCGGCTCCGGCCCACACTCGGCCTCTGTAGCTCCTTCTTCGTCCCCCGCCACAGGCTCACTGCGCGCAGGGCCGCTCGGCGCAGGCGCACTTTAGCTGCTCCGCGCAAGCGCACTGTGCCCTGGCCGAGGCTGCTCCAAGCGCTCCGCTCCGCGGCTCCGCCCCCACGCGCAGCCGCCGTCGTCCCGCCCCCCTCCCCCGCCGCCCTCTTGAGGAGGTCTCCCGGCGCGGCTCCTCTGCGCTTCCATGATAAGGAGGTCAAAGCAGTTCCCCGCCGAGCTCCGACTGGCAGCCTCCGTGCCGCTGGGCTGGACTGAGACCTGTCCTCAAGGGGCTTTGCTTCCCGGTCTACCTCCGCTAGGCAGGACCAACAGATGCCCCTTAATGGGCGCTCGGGGGAAGCGGGGCAAGACCCCCTGCGAGGCGGGGACAAAGGTTTTAAGATTCTCATCTGCAAACTTTCCCGAGCCACTACTCGGGGCCTGCTTACAGTCTAAAGGGGGGGTGGGCACACCCAAATAAACGCCTGCAGGCTATACCTGTGGGAGTGGGGGCGGGGCCAAAGAGAGGCGTTCAGTGGGGCCTGGGTGGGGGCGGGGGAGAAGTCCGGAGGCCGGAGCCCCGGGATGGGAGAGTATGGGGGCGGGAGAGGCAGCCAGGCTCCGAAGCTGCCTGCCAGCACTTGGAGGCCAGAGGGAGCCCCTGGGGGGTCACTGGACACCGGACCCGCACTGGAGGGAAATCGCTTCGGTGGCTGAAGTTAGAGCCCAGCTGAGGCAGGCTAGTGCTGTAGTCAGCGTGAGGCAAGGAGGTCCTTCACTAGCATGGGGGCGGCTTGGAGAGATGCTGCAGAGGGGGAGCACCCTATTGGCTGGGGGGGGAGGCTGAGGGTTCAAGGGGGACTCGTAGGCTGGGAAACGGGGCCCGGGGAACCGGTTGAGTTTCAGCTGTCTGCTGGACGGCGAGGTGGAGCCTGGAGCTGAGCCTAGAGCCAGGGCAGGAGAGGCAGGCTGGGGAACCCTTGGCAGGAGCTCCGGAACTCACCGAGGGGGGGGGAGGGGGAGAAGCGCCCGTCCTGGGGGCCGACTCCAGGGAGGAGACCCCCGAGGCAGCAGCCACCTGCACCTCCCGCCGCCGGCGGGCTCGTAGAGCAATCCCAGGCCGTCGGGGAGAGAGCAGCGAAATGAGGGCTTTGACCACAAAGGGCAGAGAGACAGAGCCGGGCCCAGGGAGGGTTTGATCGTGGCAGCAGGGAAGGAGCCAGGAGCCAGGGGGAGACCACGAGGGGGAGGACCCCCTTTTCCAGATGGCCAGTAGGCAGCTGAAGCGTGAGGCTGGCAGCCCCATGGCCCGGAGGACTACCAGGGCCTCAGGAGCCAAGGCCAGACTGGCCACAGGCCTGGCGCTCCCCCAAGAGCCCAGCACCAAGGCACACCATACCCAAAAGGGCCTTTGCCGAATGTGCGCTGGGAGCTCGAGGCAGCGCCTTCCCCTGGCCTCTCTCTCCAGCTCTCCTAGATTTGGGGAGCCGCTTTCCAGGCTGGCTGGGCATCTGCTACCCAGGCGGCTTTTCAGTTGCCCAGAAGAAGATCCCACGTGTCCAAGCCCTGGTGTTTCCCCAGCATTTCCTTTCCTGCCTGCTCCTGACCCTCTCCCGTTGGACCACAAACTCCTTGAGGGCAAGGTCGGGCCCAGAGCTTAGCCCGGGGCTGCCACAGGCAGGCACTTAACAAATCCATGGCTGTTGGATTGCATTGGGTTTCTCTGACCTACTTTAGAAAATTCTCCTTTCTCAAAGCTGGGCGAATCTGGCTGACCAAATAATGCCAACTGATGATCTTGGGAGAGGGGAGCCACACTGGGGGGGGGGGGGGCTGGCAAAGTACACAGCTGGAGAAAAGAGCCCATTAGGGGGAGGAAGTAGAGTCAAGCTCCGGGGCTCTGGCTCCTCTCAGAATCTGTGCCTGTACCAGCTTGTGCCCGCCATTCTTGTGCCTTGGACCAGAGTGTTCTGCGTGCTGGGAATGCATTTTCTCTTCACCCCCAGCTCTTAAACCCCTCGGCCCGCTTCAAAGCTCAGCTGAAGGGCTGATTCCTAGATGCCTCCTTGCCTAACCCCCACCCAACTTACCTGGTTTCCACCAATAGAACAAACATAAGGCCCCTGAAGGGGGTCTTTGTGTCCTCTGGACTCAGTGCACACAATGGCACTTACATGCTTCTTCACTGGTTGATGATAGGTGCCGCACCTCCACCTGGATCCAGTTTAATTCCACAAATACTGATCAAGCACCTACTATGTGTCAATGAGTTAGTCAATAAGACTTTATGAAGCACCTACTGTGTGCTAGGCACTGTGTTAGGCAGGATGGGGCTGGAGGATTCAAAGAGGAAAACAACCATGGCTCTTGCCTTCCAGAAACTCACCTCCTGGGAGGGAGCAGCAGGGGCTGAACCATCTCTTCCGAAGCTCGGCTTCTCAAGGTCTGCTGATCCCCCAAAGGCTCCTCTCGGCCCCCAGGCCTTCAGAACACGTGTTGGGGCAGGGTCTGCCGTACCAAGTGGCCTACGGCGGACCTACTGAGGGTCTAGACTGTCTGCCTCTGGGTGCCCGGCCTAGCTCAGTGCAGGGAGGCTCCATGCCCAGCAAGGGCTTAGCCACAGAGGATCTGGGTTTTTTAAGCCATCACACCTCAAGAAGATGGTTCCCCAAGACATGAGGACACAGTGGAGGGAGAGACCCATTGAAAGGAAATCTTGGGTCTTGAGAAGGTGTAGAATTCTGAGACCAAAGTCAAGCCCGGCAACAATGACAGTGGAAACCCCCCTGGGCTGGGGCCCTGCAATCCCGGGCGGCTCAGCTGCCAGGAGACCCTGAACAAGAAGGCCCCAAGCAGCAGGCCTCCCGTTCCACTCGGAGGCAACCTCACATGGAGGATGCTTTCCTGACCACAGGCCGGCCTGAATTACCTCCACCTCCCAGAGTCCTAACGTCCTCCAAAGCTCAGCTCAGGTACCCGCGTCCCCTCCTGCACCACCCCCTCACCCTTTCCAGTCTTGACCCAGACTCCAGTCCGGTGACCCAGGCCTCCTGACTGCCCCTCTCGGCTCAGGGCAGCACACAAGGACGCCTTCCAAACATTTCCCGTCCCCTCGGAACTGCCCAACCAATTTCTGGCCCACCCCTTCTATGGCTCTACGCCAGAGGCTAGACCTAGCCTCCTGCTGGTGGCCATCTTCTTGGATGGAACTCCCCTGGCTCTCTATTGATCCCACTGGTGCATCCAGACTGCTCGCTCTAACCCGAGCTCAGCTCTCGGCCAAGCGCATCTCAAGAGCAACATTTGGTTTCCTGCTCAGTCGGTCCAGAAACCTTGCTTCAGCCCCTACTTGTGCCAGGCACTGTGCAAAGCACGGAGGCCAAGAAAGGAAGAAGGAGACCAGCCCTCCCCTCAAGGAGCTTATAATCTACTGACAGACAAGCAGCAAACAAATCTTAGACAGGATAAATGGGGACTCCTTAACAGAGAGAAGGCACCAGAATGAAGCAGGCTGGGAAAGGCTTCCTCTAGAACAGTGATGGCAAACCTTTTAGAGATGGAGTGCCTGCCCCCCCATCCCCTTGCCCCCCCCCACTTAGTGCCAGGTATACCCCTCCCCTTATCCCACATAGGGAAGGAGAAAGCGCTCCCATTGGGCTGCTGGGTAGAGGGGTGGGTGAAGTGAGGAATGTCCTCAGTGAGTGCAGAGAGGGGGAGGGGAGTGGCCAGAGCACTCTGCTCCCCTCCAGCTCTGCCACCTGTGAGTTTCCCACCTTTCCCCCTGTGTGCTGCCATTGGGCTGCTGAGCAGAGGGGCAGTGATGTGAAAAAATGTCATCAGGCAAGATGGAGAGGGAAAGGGAAGCAGCTCTGCCCAAGTCCCTCTGCCTTTCTAGTAACAAACTTTGTGGGGGGGAGAGAGGGCGGCTGCGTGCCCACAGAGAATGCTCTGTGTGCCATCTTTGGCACCTGTGCCATAGGTTTGCCATCACTGCTCTAGAAGATGGAATTGTAGTTAGAACTTGAGGAAAGCCAGAGAAGCCAGAAGACAGAGAAAATGCCCCAACCAAGACAGTCCAGGGTCACTGGATGGAACAATGTGTCAGGAAGGAAGGGCGAAGAAGGCTGACGAGGATAAAGGGGACCAAGTTGGGAAGGGAGCAGGACCTTCGCCTCCTGGATGCTTCCAGAAAAGATTAGTCTCTCCCAGGGTGGTAGTTTTCTATATGCAGTCTGTTCTGTGCTGACCCATAGAAAGATGCTACCCCTACCTACATGGGAGGAGAGAGTCAGATGTCAGCATCTCCCACATAGATGTCTCCACCTTAGGTGACCCCCTGGGCACTCCTCCAAGAGGGCTAACCTAGAGTTGTCTTACATCCTTGGAAATTCTTCCCATTTTTTTCCCTTTAGGAGGCAGTCAGCTCCCCGAGGGCAGGGGACGTTTTCTTTATTGCCCTTAGACCCTTGGACCTCTCCAAGGCAATGCCTGGCACGTGGCAGGTGCCTCATGAGGGCTTGTTCAGCTGGGACAAAGTTGCATTGAGGTCACTGATGATCGAAGCTCCCAATATTGAATCAGAAGGGTCTCTCCCTCTTCGTCCCCTGCTCAGCAGCCATTCTGTACGAGTGAGCTTTCTACAGAGGTTTCCCATGAACAGGATAATCGGAGGTGATCAAATGTTCCATGGAATGAGCCGGTGGGCCCATCCTTGCCCCCAGACAGAATCTGACAGAAGCTTGGCTGGCCTGATAGAACCAGTCAGGACTGGGCTCCATGAGCTTCCCAGGGCGGAGGATCACTGCCGGGACACAATAGGCCATTGTAGAGGACACTCAGATAAGGAAATTCCAAGGAATCAAGTCTTGGAGGGACCAGGAAGAACTTCACTAGGAGCTGGAGTCTGAACAGGGCCAGAAAGGAAGGAAGGAAGGGAAGGATTTGGAGGGGAGAGGAGAGAGAGAAGACAGCGTGCTCCAAGCTCCGCAGCCCATTTGGAATTAGAGCGAATTCCTAACCTTGGGGAATGAGAGGCTGAGGGGGCCAAGCAGGAGTCATGGGCCTGCCTGTCCTGTTCTGTGTCTGGCCAGAGGCTCGTTGCTCATGGCCCCTGGGTCGGGGCAAGACAATTTTTCCATTTTTCTTTCCTTAATAGATCTTTATTTCATTAAATATTTCTCAAATACAGGTAAAAACTTTTTGTACTTTTTTTTAAATGTCAAGTTCCAGATTGTCTCCTCCCCTCTCCTCTCCTCCCCTCCCCTCTCCTCTCCTCCCCT
>NW_025369782.1:0-7431 GCF_016433145.1 Gracilinanus agilis | reverse complement strand
TGTGTGTGTGTGTGTGTGTGTGTGTGTGTGTGTGTGTGTGTGTGTGTAATGCAAATTACAAAATCACAAAGCTCTGACTCTGAAAGCATTGAATAAGAGCAATCTGTGTCACACTCTTCTTTGGAGTATAAAAGATTTCAAAGCTAGAAGGAACCTTAGATATTTTCTATCCTAAATTTTCCACTTAACAAATGAAGAAGTTAGTACTAAAAAGTTTAAGTGTCTCCCACAGTTTATGTGACTTGCAGATAAGAGCTTCTTTTGGACAAAAAATTCCTCATACTCCTTAATGACTACCTATAGCCTCATTCATTCTTCCCTTGATTGGCTTACAATCCACATAATTTTGTACTTGGAGCTATGCTTAGAATTCAATGAATCAGAGGATTCCTTCAGACCTTGACTTATTCCAAGACCTTTGGACTCATTTTTGTGATTTCTTATTCTTCCACTAGGCTTCCCTAAATCCTTTCAGTGTAATAAGATTGTTGTAAAGGGAAATAGAGAGGTTGAGTTGGAAGGGTTCATTATAAACCCAAGAAGGAAGGAAGGAAGGAAGGAAAAAAGAAAGGAAGGAAGGACCCTGAAATGCTGGATGCTCTGATGTCCTGTGAATATACTGTATTCTTCTTATATTTTCCCATTAAATTAAATACCTATAATGCACATGCTTAATAGAACTTACAACTTTTTCTTAAGACTTTCATTTATCAGTTCCTTGAAAAGCAATGCAAGATTTATTATTATCATTATCCCCTAAAGCTATATAATTCACTTTCTGTAGACTGTGTACTTAGATTGAACAATGCATTAATCAATGAACCCCGGGAGATGTCTTTTTGTTTTTGTTGTGAAAACATAATTTTGGCCATAATTCCATCATTCTTCCATAATTCATCAACTACTTTATCCAAAGAGCTCTTTCTTTCTCAAAGAGGTGGTTGTGAGAGATGATTCACATAATGAAAACCACTATAATAGAGTATTGGATGTTATGGATGAAAAATATGGCCAGAATTGGAATTGAATCCTTCTTCTTTGAAAACTTGTTACTATCAAAGTAAAATGAAGGTGTAACAAGTTCAGTAAATTCCACAAATATTTTTCTGTGCCTCTTATATGCAAAGAATTGTGAATATAAACAATTTCAAATCCTGCAGATCAAGACTATTACATTCTTCTTGGAGAAGGAGAGAAGGAATACAATATATAATATTTTTCTCTCCTGATGGGATGTAAGCCCTTTAAGGACAAAGACTCTCATCTTTGTCTTTGTATACCTAGTATCTAGCACAATAGCTAGCACATAATTCTTGATTGATTAAGAACCAAAGGAAAAATGTTTCTTTGTGTTATAAACCCCTTGAAAATTAAATGAGGATAAATTCAGCATATAAACTTTGAAATACAGGCAACTAGCTACTAAGCCCTTTCACTTACATCTTACTACTGGTTCTCTCCCATTCTCTACTGAGCTCATTTACTAATGTCTTTCCATATATGTAGGATAGACCTCTCTTGTCACATTTAGCTACCTTTATCAGCTTTCTCATTTTATTTGCAAATTAAACTCTCCTTCTATATACTCATACCCTGCTACTTCTTGCAAATGCCAAGCTCTGCTAAGTTTTCTTGGCTACTGGTTTTAGGGAACAAAAAGGTTTCACCTTTCTTGCTCTTGTTTTTATCCGTCACTCACACAATCTTTAGAATATCAGTTAGATACTGAGTTTTTAATGTCATTCTTTCTCAAATAATTCTGAAACTGTACCATTTTGGAGAACTTTGCAATTAAGAAAAAAATGAAATGAATACAAATGCAGAACTAAAATATACACATTGGTTGTTAGAGGTACCTTGGTGCAATTGTTTATTATTTCAATTTGACTTTAATTAGCTATGTGGGAGATACATTGGGTAGATTCCTAAAGTGTTTATTCAATCCATCTATTCAGTAGTCTCGAGGGTCAAGGTTTCTGCTTTAGTGCTATATCCATGCTTGGTCAAGCCTTAAACTTTATGGGTTTTGGCACAATTGTAAGACAGAAGCTTTCATGGCTGAGACTGCCAAGTGCACAGAGCAAATATAAATTTTTATCAGTACAGTAAGTGGCCATAATGTGGAATATCAATGGAAGGCTATTGAATACTTTTATGTTACCAAAAATTGGAAGATTCATATGCCTCAGAGAATGAGGAATCATGATATATGAACTTCTTGAAATCACCAAGCTTAAAATCAAGGTATCATTATTAACTTATGTTCATAATAGTAGACCTAACCTAAATATCAGAATAAGAATTAGGAGATTTGAGTTCTACAAATGACTTTATTACTATAACGCTGTAACTTAAGATAAACTGCTTTCTTTCCCTGGCTCAGCTTTTTTATGTGAATTATAAAAGTAACAATATTGGAAAGAATCTTTTCCACATTAGATGCAAAATGTAGATTATTTATTTCAGCCTTAGCAATTACTGAAGACCAGTCACAAAGTTTTAGAGGATTGAGGGTTTCTCACTATTAGAGCATGGAGTAAATCATATTGACTAAAGCTCAGATGCTTTAAATATCAGAAAATTATACACACAGTAGAATATAGGCTTTTGGAGAACAGAAACTTCTCTTTTTTGTATTTGTATCATCTAGTTAAAGTAGTTCAAATGCTAGATGGACTTATCTTTTTTTTTTAAATTTAATTGAAAACTTACACTTCAAATGAAGTTATATATCTGAGTTTTAGAAAACTTATTGAGGGGGCAGCTGGGTGGCTCAGTGAATTGATCTGTGGATTCTTTCAATTTCTACTTTTCCCTTTTGTTCAAGAATGTCATGGCAGTCTTCTTGGATAATTTCCTTTAGGATGATGTCCAAGCTTTTTCTTTTGTCATCATGTTACAGTAGACCAATAACTCTTAAATTGTTTCTTTGACCTCTGTTTTCCAGATCTTCCGTTGTGTAAATGAGGTGTTTCATATTCTCCTCAAATTTTTCATTTTTTAAAATTTTGTTTTATGTATTCTTGCTGCCTTGTGAAGTCATTTGCTTCTAGTTGTTGAGTTCTATTTTTTAAAGACTGAATTTCATTCCTGGCTTTTTGGTCATCCTTCCCCTTCTGATCTTATTTTCTTTGTAGATCATCTTTTGCCTTCTTTGCTTCATTTTCAAACTGTTCAACTTTGGCTTTTAAGATCTTATTTTCTTGTTTTAATTCATGTATTCTATTTTGTCAAATTGTCTTCAGCTTGTCTTGATTTTTTTGAGTTCCTGAAGTTCTTGAGTTAATTGGATTTTGAGATCTTCCAAAGCCTGTGTCTAATTTGCTGGGGCTTCTTGATCTTCTATTTCATCTGCTCTTTTTTCACTTCCTGGAAAGAAGCTGTCAATTGTAATTTCCTTTCTCTATTTCTGTTACTTACTCATATTTTTTCCTTCTCTATTCTGCTAGGTTAAGCAGATGGATTTAATGAGCTTTGATGAAAGGTCTTCCCCCAGCTAGCAATGGAGGTTTGTAGTTTCTTTCTCTGCAGTCTATTGAGGAGGGGTGTTGGAGTTTCCCTGCCCTCTGAAGACTTCTTGTCAGTCCAATTCATGTGATTAAGCCTGTACTAGGTTAATCTCTAGTGATTAATTTTCCCTGAGGCTAAAACCTGGAGAGAAAAAAGGGGAGGCAAGATGGAGCGGTTTCACTGAGCTGTCCAGCATTAGGGTCCCCCTGCTCTGTCCTGCTATTAGACCTGGTTTTTCTTTCCTCTCGAAGTGCTTTGTTCTCTATCTCTGTGTGGTAAAGCACATAGGTCTGAAGTTTTGTTCCATCTAAGCTGCCATCTTCTGAGTGTTTTTGTTGTGTTTCTCTGTCTTTCTCCTACAGCCGTGGCATCTGTGTTCAACTCCTTGAGTCCATTGCAGCAAGACCCTCTATTCAGGCTGGTGTGCTTGCCCATCCAGAGATTTCAGGGGCCACTTGAGACTCCACACAGCCCATGGGAGAGGGGTCCTTGGATTCCCCTTCTATACCCTCAGACCCAACGGTTCAAGAATTCCAGCCTTTTTTTCTTAATGTACCTCTTGAGCTGTCCAGCAGTAGGATCCCCCTGCTCTGTCTTGTTATTAGATTTGGGCCTCTTTCTTCTCTAAAGGCTTTGGTTTCTATCTCTGTGTTGAAAGGGTGCAGAGGTCTTAAGATTTGCTCCATCTAAACCACCATATTCCCAGAATTCCTCTGGCTCAATGAATTGAGAGCCAGGCCTAGAGGTTCAAATCTGGCTTCAGACACTTCCTAGCTGTATGAGCCTAGACAAATCACTTAACCCACCATTGCCTAGTCCTTACCACTCTTCTGCCTTAGAACCAATATACAATATTGATTCTAACAAAGAAGGTAAGGGTTTAAAAAAAAGAAAAGAAAGCTTATTGAACTGGGTAGATGTAGCAGGTATTATGGCAAATATATATTTTTGTATATTTTGTATATTACATATTATATATAATTGTATATATATATATATATACATATATATTTGTTTATTTTTTTATTTATGTTTTAGGGCT
Source organism: Gracilinanus agilis (assembly GCF_016433145.1). Taxonomy (NCBI): domain Eukaryota; kingdom Metazoa; phylum Chordata; class Mammalia; order Didelphimorphia; family Didelphidae; genus Gracilinanus; species Gracilinanus agilis. Next base: position 2,879 of record NW_025369782.1, on the reverse strand, counting down.
TGGAAAGCCTCTTTCCTCTTGCCAATCTTCATAAAGAGTCCAGTTACTTTTGGCAGTGAAATGGTTGTGGTAGGAGTCATAATATATAATTATCTCTTCTGGATCAGAGGAGAAGCTCAAGAATCCATGTTATATGTAGCAATCTTCCACTTCCAGAAATCCTGTTAAAAGAACAAAGATAAATAAATAAACAAAAAACACTGTGACTTCTACACAAAGCTACAAACCTTGATTTTCTATAAGTCCCTATTTTGATCTAATCTAATCAATTAAAATATTTGGTGGGCGCTTTCCCAGTGAAAGACCTGGTAATGATGGACACCTAGAGTCATAGTGGATAAAGAGCTGACTTTAAAAGTAAGACCTGGCTTTCATTCTCTTTCTTTGAGGCATGCTGGTTGAGTAAGTCTGTAGGCAAGATCCTTAATTTCTTTCTGTCCCCAGGCAATTCTCTATGGCTATAAAGTACAGAGAAAGTACTGACCAGCATTGATAGGAAAAGCATCTGCATCTGAGAGTTCTAAATTCTAGTGAAATCATAGATCTAGTCCTTGTTTCATTGATGTTTTGAGAGCTTTTTCGAAGTACAAGAAATAGTCCCAGACTCAGAAGAATTTATAGTCTTACTAGAATGCAGGAAAGAGGTATGCAATAAAAAACAAATAAAGGAATGACAAGTAAGTAACCAAAAGTGAAATTCTACAGAAGACCAAAAGTTTACCTCAAATGGAAAATGGATATTCAAAGGATATGAACAAATACTTCTCAAATGAATAATTAAACTATTAAAATGATATAGAACTTTACTTTAAATCATGATTAATAAGAACAATGCCAATCAAACATCCTTGAAGCTTTACTTAACAAACAAGAAGAAGACAAACAAGTCAATTTTGAAGGAATTATAGTAAAACACATACATTAATAAACTGTTGATAGAGCTGTGAATTAGTCTGGTCATTCCAGAAAGCAATTTTGAATTATGTTAAGGAAGTGCCTAAAATGTCTATATCACTTGAATTGGGGATCCCAAAGCAATGCCAATAATCTAAGGAAGTTAAATATACATATCTATCTATATCTATATCTATATCTATATCTATATCTATATCTATATCTATATCTATATCTATATCTATATATGTTTCTGTTGTTGCCCCTAAAAGACTGTTACTGAAGGATAAATTCATCAACTTAGCTAATGTCAATAAGCTAGCACCAGTTAGAGACAGATTTTATTGCAGGTTATTCATAGTGAAGGTAGTACTGGATAATGCTCATTTTATAGTATGTGCAAAGATATCATAGCCTCTTTTATACCAATGAGTTATATAAGTCATTCAAAGGGATAGCTTCAATGGAATTTTAAAGACAGCAGGAGGAGAAGATAGACTTCAGCATTGTGAAAAACAGGAAACTAGCCAGTTAAAACTGGAGCTCTCATTGTAGTCTCAAGCAGGTTACAAAATGTGCTCGTTAAGCAAATAGCAAAGGAACTTTAAGATAGAGCCCTAGTTAAGAGTTTTTTTCTTAAACTACTCACCATTTTCTAAGCATTGTGCTAAGTCCTGGAGATAACAAGAAAAGGAAAAACCCCCAACAACAAAACCAGTCTCTGCTTTCAAAAAATCTCACAGCCTAATGACAGAGACAACATGCAAACAACTATGTAATAACAATAATATTTATATAGAGCTTTAACCTCTGCAGAGTGCTTTGCAAATACTATCTCATTTTATCCTCACAAAACACCTGGGAGGTAGGTGCTATTATTATCTTCATTTTACAGATGAAGAAACTGAGGCACACAGTGAATCTAAGAAGGAAGGCACTAAGATTAAAGACTGGGAAGGGCTTCTTTCAGAAGGTAGGACTTAAGCTGAGACTTGAAGGAAGCCAGGAAAGCTAAGAAGTAGAGGTAAGGAAGGAAAGAGTTTCAGGCATATGGGACAGTCATTGTAAGAATGATAGAAAATTGGGAAGGGGACAAGATTATAAAGACTGAGAGCTTTAAAAATGAAACAAAAGATTTTCTACTCCTGAAAGTAGTAGAGATTCAGTAGTATTTGTTGAACAGGGAGTGACCTAGTCAGACCCGAGCTTTAGAAAAATCTTTTTGAATGGAGGACAAACTATATAACAGGGAGAAACTTGGGTCAAGTAGACCAACAAAAAAGTAGTAGTTCAACCATGAGGTGATGAGGACTTACACTAGAGTGGTAGCAGTGTGAGAGGAGAGGAGATATATGGTGAAGGTAAAACTGACGAGACTTGGCAAAAGATTGTATGTAGAGAATGAGAGAGAGGAAGGAGTTGCAGATTACATTTATGTTATAGGCCTGAGGGGACAGGAGAATAAGTAATTGTCCCTTCAACAGTAATAGGGAAATTAAGAAGCAAGAAGAGTTTGGAGAGAAAGATAATCAGTACAGTTTCAGATATGTTGAGTTCCAGATGTCTATGGGATATCCAGTTTGAAATATCCAGTAGTCATTTGATATTAAAGTAAAGGCTAAGAGAGAGGCTAGGACTAGAATAAATATATCTTAAAATAATCTATATAGAGATAATAGTTGCATACAGGGTCAGTGTCTCAGGTCCTTATCTATAAAACAAAGGTATTAGACTCATTGGTTTTAAGTCTATGAGTTTTCCAAGTACACATATAAAATACTATCATTATTGTTTTTTAATTTTTTTTGGTGACTTTTGTTGTGTTTTCTTTCTTTCTTTTTTTAAAAAATATATTTGCTTATTGCTTACATCAAAATTCCCAGGTATCTCCTTTCCTTTCTCCTCTTTCAACACCAGAGAAGGCATCATGACTATCTATCTATCTATCTATCTATCTATCTATCTATCTATCTATCTATCTATCT
>NW_025369781.1:0-3617 GCF_016433145.1 Gracilinanus agilis | reverse complement strand
AATACAAATCAAAACAACTCTGAGGTATCACCTCACAGCTAGCAGATTGGCTAAAATGAAAGAAGGGGAGAGTAATGAATGCTGGAGGGGATGTGGCAAACCTGGGACATTAATGCATTGCTGGTGGAGTTGTGAACTGCTCCAACCATTCTGGCTGGCAATTTGGAACTATGCTCAAAGGGCTATAAAAGAATGCCTGCCCTTTGATCCAGCCATACCATTGTTGGGTTTGTACCCCAAAGAGACCATAGATAAACAGTCTTGTACAAAAAATATTTATAGCTGTGCTTTTTGTGGTGGCAAAAAAACTGGAAAGGGAGGGTATGTCCTTCAATTGGGGAATGGCTGAACAAATTGTGGTATATGCTGGTGATGGAATACTATTGTGCTCAAAGGAATAATAAACTGGAGGAATTCCAGGTGAACTGGAAAGACCTCCAGGAACTGATGTAGAGTGAAAGAAGCAGAGCCTATTATGATAAAAAAAATAATTCAGGCTAATATAATAATATAAATTAGTATTTTAATTAAAGCCATGGCCATGCTGGTAAAATCATTAGACCACGTGCTAGTAAGAATTCAAAACTGCCGCCTCCATTTTGTTACCTCTCATCTCTCCCGGAGCCTGCTAACCAAGAGGCAGGTAGCTAAAGAGGAAGTTCAAAGTCGCTACAGGAGCCTATATTCCTTCTCTTACATCCTCCCACTTCCTGTCTACCATGAGCAATCATGGGAAATGTAGTTTCAAAGTCTCCCACATGTCCATAGAAAATATATATACTTTTAGATGGCATTTCCCAAATTTCACTTTTACAATTCCCCCTAGGGTCCGGCAAAAAAAAGGTTAGCCCTTTTTCTTCTCTGGACCTGTAAAAATAGACAACTTCTAACATTTAGGAATTTGAGGATAAAAGAAATAATTGAACGAATGGATAAAATTAGCTGCATTGACAAAAAACCAAATCGGGGGGCAGCCCCCTATTGGTGTAACAGTGTACAATTAGAACAAATTGCATTCAACTCAATTCTCACTCCCCATAGTTCAATCAACTGCACCCCAAAGTTCAAATTTGGTCTTCATGGTACAGTGAAGGCTTTTCAGACATCTTCATGGTATCTTCACCAAACAGGTTTGTCGTCTGGATTCTGGGGAGATGGCAAGGTCCTTATCCTAAAATTATTCTCAAATGAATTTAAACTTTACATTATAGATTACAAAACATACATTGTCTTCTAGGATTTATACAATTCCCCCTGAAATTACTCCTAAAAGAGTTAAATATACATATATTTTTACATCGAATTTTAAAAAAAAACTTAACACACATCCCATCCCCCTGAGGGAAATTATAAACACACCTTTTTTCCTTGAAAAGGATACCTCAGGTCAGCTAAGGATGAGTGGCTGAGTCCCGGGGGTTATATGAAATCAATTGGCAAAATACAAAGAATAAAATTCAAGAAAAAAGAAGAAAAAATTAACTTGTGAATGAAATGTAAAATGTGCAAAAATGTAGGGAAAATAAACTTAGAACTTTAAATCAAAGCCCAATTAAAGTGAATTCAGCAGTTTGCAATTACCCATTCAGGGCCAGGACTAAAGGAAATGTCTCTCTCTGATCTGATTTACCATCAGCTTTTCAGGGAAGTGAGCCAAATAAATAACCAATCTTAGGTGCTGGCCTGGGAATTTAAGTTGAGGGGACCCACGTACTCTAAAGTTTTAGAAAAGACTGGGACTCCAGGACTCAAACCCCATTTTCCAAGCCCTAAAGTATTGGCATAGACCTCCTGCAATCCATGCAGATTTTTTAGTCAAGTCTCTGACCATGTGCTTTCTTAGCACTAATTAACGCTTTATGTTCCCTTCTCCTGGAATCAGACAGAAAGGCATTTAATCACAGTCCTATAGGCTCAGGTATTTGCATTAAGCTTATATTGCTGTAGAATCAGAAAAAGGATAAATAATGATTATATATGTACTTCCAGTACAAGATGAAAAAAAGGAAAAATCAATTGCTCTAATTAAAAAAATGCTTTAAAAATCAAAAATATATACAGCTTAGAATTAGTGAAGGGTTTTGTTACCCAAAAATGAGATTTTCTATGAGAGAAAATGGATCTTACAAATAGCAGATTCACAATGCACATTCAAATAAGAGTACCATAATTTCTAATAGCACATTTCAAAACAATAAACAATGATGTTTAAAAAATCATATACTTGTTACAACTTTTAAATCTTGGCTAAGAGTTTCTCAACAAACTTTGTTATTGCTTCCATAGCAAAATCTGATATTTAAAAAAAGAAACCTTCTGGTCTAAATCATCCTCAGATAAGAATATACAGGAGCTCCTTGGCTTCCTGTTTTAAAAAAAATCCCGGGTAGGAAATTTTATGTTTCTACCCATTTAAGGCAATAATTTCTCTTATAATAAAATATATAAAAGCTTGTCCTTTAATACAACAATTCTTTAGGATTTAAAGTAAAAGTTTAAAAGACCTCTTGTAAAATTACAAGTTAATTCTCAAGGCATGGAAACTTCTAATGTTCTATACAATTACCAAGACAGAATAAAATTTAAAAAACGTGCTCCTATAAGATGTTATAACCGCAGCATTTTTGATACAGTAAGCTTTAAGTAAATTAGGAAATATAATAAAATCATAAGCAGAAACTTCATTAGCTTAAAATGATTCAGTGCAACAGGAAAATCAACAACATAAGCAAGATTAATTCACAAAACTAATTAGCAAAATACAGTAAGATACAGTCTCTTTAAAACTCTTGAGTTCTGAGGTTTTAAAAATAAGAGTTTTTTTTTAAGTTCAAAGTTCTAATTTCCTCCCCTGATGTTCAGTTCTTAATCACAAGAAAGTTTGAATAGGCCATGCGCCCGATGAAGAGTAATCCCTATTTCAAGGTTCAGATGCTACGTCCACGTGGGGTCGGGTCATGGGCTCAGGGCTAGAGAAAAGCTTAGGTCAGTTTTGTAGAAAATACCCACATGGAGAGCTTGTGGGGGGTGCCTAAATTAGGTCTTTAGAGAAACACGTGGAGGGCTAGAAATAGGGAGAAAGGGGAATATACTTCCCAAATTCTTTAGCGGTAGAGTTGAAGCTGAACCTCAGCGTTCCGCAAATCAGGGTGGGAGTTGCTTCTTGGAAATCTCAGGATTCCAGATTCACAGAAATGGAGTCAGGAAAAGTGGCGGAGATCACAGGGACTGGAACGCTGGCAGGCTTGTAGTCAGGAAGCTGTAGGAATGGAGATCAGGTCAGGAGTCAGGAGATCATTGGCAGAGACACACTGGCTGGGCTCAGGCATTTTTGTTTTAAAGCCAAAAGCCAGAATCAGCTGGCCTGACCTCCCAAGGTGGTTTGGGCTGGACTGGCTGGCTGAGTCCCACCTGAGACAAAAACGTGCTGTTGCTTTTAGCAAAAGCATGGCGAGCAAGGCCACTTTCCTTTTTAAAAAAATTGCCCAAAAAGGCTGAGCAAGAAGGCCAAAAACCAGGCATGGCTCTCATTAGGCTATCTGGAAGATTGAAAGTTCGAATTTCGACCGTGTGGTTGCCATAATTATTAAGATAAAAAATAATAAAGGCTGATATAA
>NW_025369780.1:0-11854 GCF_016433145.1 Gracilinanus agilis | reverse complement strand
CCAGTCTTCTTGTGCTGTGGAAACGGGCTTAGAAAAGGGCCGAAATCCACCAAGTTCCCCTGGCAGTGAATATTACCTGTAGCATGCCTCCCTCTGTCTAGTTGAATTCTCTGAATCGGCTTAACACAAGATTGTCAAGAAAACTCTAGGGTGGGGCAGGGAAAAAAAGGTCAGCAAGACCAGTGGGATGTTCTGAGGTTTTTAGATAGAAATCTGTTCCTGTGTGCTGTCGGAGTTGATCACCACGTAGGAGCTGCTCGAGTCTGCCCCTTTCCCTACAAAGAACCAGTGACTGAGGCCCACCAGCTGTGTAAGTAACTGCTGCTTAGGGGAAGCAGGCCCTGGGATCCAAGAGGTGGCCATTGCCTCGGGGGCCAATGCAGATGGCCATGAGTGTCAGGAGATGTGGCTTGGAGAAATGGAGCTAGAATTTCTTAGAGCTGGAAGGGCCCCTAGAGATCTAATCCACCCCTGTCATTTTATAGATGGGGAAACCGAGACAGAGGGGAAATGATTTATCCCCAGTTACACCGGCACTGCGGACTAGGCACAAGTTCTCCTCGTCCATTGCACCAAGCTGCTTCCTGTGGCGAATCCTGAGCCAGAGAGGAGATAATTCTGTTCTTTTCAAAAAGAATAGTTGGGAGTAGGGCCTCAGGAGGAGAGGGAAGGGGGAGGGCAGGAGGAGAGAGAGAAGGGGAGAGAGCAGGCAGGAAGGGGAGAATGGGAATGGTGGGAGGAAGAGAGACTGTGAGCAGGGCCCAGACCAGCAGGCCAAGGGTCAGACAGAGCATTGCAGCCTTTGGCATTAGACAAGTGACCAGCTCAGGGGCTTCAGCAGAACTGGAGACTGGGCAGGGCGTGCTCCACCAAATGCCTGGGCTGCAGACAGGGAGGGACGTGAGGAGTAGTCACGGGCCCAAGTTGAGTCAAGTTCCCAGGAAAGAAGGGGTAGGCTTTCCCAGAAGCCTGGCTAATGGAGTGGGGAGGGGGCGGGCCAAGGAGGAAGAGAGCTGCTAACGCTGCGTGGGTCAAAGCGAAACTAACACGCCTCAAGGCCCCGCCAGGGAGAGGCCCATGGAGTGCCGTTGGGGGTTTGGACGCAGGATCCTAAGCTTGGGCACAGGAAGAAATGTTACTGATCATTTAATCCAGGAACAGCAGGGCCCCTCAGGAACTGAGAAATCCCTGTTTCACACCTCCTCCAGTTGGGTGAGGTTCAGGAGAGAAATGACTTGTTCAAGGTCACCCATCCTTGGCTTCAAACCCAAGCCTCCTCCGCCTGTGTCAACACAGTCCAGGGTGGTCCTGGTGTTTGGCAGCAGCATGGATGCCAGCATGCGTTGTACTCGTCTCCCAGGGGAGGAGGCGGCGCTGTTCTTTAGATGACCAGAAGAGTGAGACTGGGGATGAGAGGTGCTTGATTTAAGGGCTTAGAGGTGCCTAACTTGAGCAGCAGGCCAGGTGGGTGAAGCTTCCAGTTCTGTAATCGTAATCCCCATAGCAGCAGGGCTGGGCCCAGGGAGAGGAGGAGGAGGGGCGGAGGAAGCAGGGGGCAAAGGGAGGGGCCCCAGGAGACCAGAGTCCCCAGGGCAGGGACTGCCTTCCAGATCAAAAGCACAGCAGCCTGGTATTTCTGTAGCATTTTGCAATTTAGACCTGGAAGAGCCTTGGAGATCATCTTCATTTTTCATTTGACAGCTACAAAAACAGACCCAGAGAACAGTGGCTTGTCCGAGGTCACCCAGCTCATAAATTATGAAGACCTTAGCGTGACCAAGTCCAGTGTGGAACGAGAGAGAGCTGAAGGCCACCCGGGGAAACCAAATGTCCAGTGTGGGAATTAGAAGGGGGCTCTTAGATCACAGAATGTTTGAGGTGAGGAGGACATTATCCTTATTTTACAGATGGAGAAACTGAGGCCACAGAAAGCAAAGGGATTTACCCAAGACTACAGGGAAGTGAAGGCATTCCTCAAAAAACTCCATGGCTCCCTCTCACCTTAGGATCAAATGTAAAATTCTCTCATTGACATTCAAAGCCTTTCAAAAGCTGTTACCTTAAACCTTTCCAGTTTTCTTACTCCTTACAATTTCCCCATGGACACGGTGCCCCAATGACTCTTGCTTCCTTGTTCTTCCTCATACGAGACACTCCGTCTCCTGCTTCCTAGACATTTCCTCTAACTATCCCCCATTCCTGGAATTCTCTCCCTCCTCATCTCCATCTCTTGGCTACTCCATCTTTTTTCAAGTCCCAGCTAAAAACCCATCTTCTACAGGGAGCCTTTCCTAATTCCCCTTAATTCTAGCACCTTTCTTCGGTTTATTTTTTCTAATTTATCCTATATTTGTGTATAGTTATTTGCACGTTTGTCTTCCCTATTAGATTGTAAGCTCCTTGAGGGCCAAGAACTGTCTTTTGCCTTCCTTTGTGTATCCAGTGTTTAGTACATAGTAAGTGCTTAATATGTTTATTGAAGACTGAATTCCCCCTCTTGTCTCAATTACCTTATTTTTTTTTTTAAACCCTTACCTTCCGTCTTGAAGTCAATACTGTATATTGGCTCCAAGGCAGAAGAGTGGTAAGGGTAGGCAATGGGGGTCAAGTGACTTGCCCAGGGTCACACAGCTGGGAAGTGTCTGAGGCCAGATTTGAACCTAGGACCTCCCGTCTCTAGGTCTGGCTCTCAATCCACTGAGCTACCCAGCTGCCCCCACCTTATTTTTTTATGATGAGGGGTTTGGATTAGATAGAGGCAGTCATCGTCCCCATGTTCTGTAAATATCTTAGAGTTTTCATGCTGATATTCCAATTATATCATCAAATATTTCTGATAATTAAACAGGAAAAAGCTATCATCCCCTTCCTCTGGAAAGGAGAAAAAGGAAAAGACGCATTTCTATAAGTTTAATATAAGTTCAGTAAAGGATCCGAGAATTAAAATGCTTAAGACATGTTTGTTGATTTGAACTTAATATTTTAGACATGACTCTGAATCTGCAGCCATATTAATGTGGGTGCTCCAAGCATACTTTCCCATCTCTTGGAATTCTGGTCAGTTTGTACTTACTGTGTGCCAGGCAGTATGCTTGCTGGGGGTACAAAGAGAGGCAAAAAACAGTCCCTACCCTTGAGGATCTTATCATCTATCGTGAAAAACAGCATGCAAATAACCAGATGCAGATAGAATAGATCAAGGGGTTTTAACCTTTGTCTTATGAACCCCCTTTTAAGAAAGACGAGTTCTAGAATCCATATTAAGAGCCCTTTGAGTATAGATGGAGGTCATTTGAAAGGTGAAGGAATTAGTGGTTAGTGTCTCCTTCATAGAGGAGATGGCCGATACCCTGGAGAGAAAGGGGAAAGAAATATACTTTTATATAATTATATGTGTCATATACTCCACTAAGTACAGAGGCAGGTGCTGTTATTATCCTCAATTTTCAGTTGAAGAAACTGAGGTAGAGGTTAAGCAACTTGCCCAGAGTCATACAGTAAGTGTCAGAGGTTGGATTTAAACTAGGATCTTCCTGACTTCCAGGCCTGGTGTGATATCCATTGTCCCACCTGGACTAACTGGAGGCCTTCTTCTTCTTCTTTTAGTAACTTCTAGGGTGCCAGAATGCTGCTTGAGCCTGTGTTATATCTCATTCCTGCTACACAGATGGTCTTTTCTAGTTGTACTTACCTGGCCAATAAATGTTCTGGTAGTCTAATTCAGTGAACTTCCTGCCCTCCAATTGAAGGTCACCATTTGGACAATATTTATTCTTCACTTGCTCTGGTTTAATGATCCACACAAGAAAAACAATCTATTTTTTTAAAATAATTTAATTAATTAATTTTCCCATTAACCTTTTCTCCTTCCAACTTCCCCCAATGAAAAAGAAAGAAAAACAAAATCCTTTTAACAAATATCTGTATTGAGCAAAATAAATTCCCACGTTGGCCAAGACCAAAATCATATGCCTCTTTCTGCACTTCCAGTGATTCCATAGTCCCTTTGTTAGGAAGTGAGTAATGTGTTTCCTCAAGAGTCCTCTAGAACTATGGTTGGTCATTTCCTTGAGCAGAGTTCTTAAGACTTTCAAGCTGTTTGTCTTTGTAATGTTGTTTTTGTATAACTTATTCTCCAGGTTCTGCTTACTTCACTCTGCATCGGTTCATGTAAGTCTTCCCAGGTTTCTCTGAAACCATCCCCTTCATTCTTTCTATCCTTTCAGCTTTTATTTTGTATATGTCTTTGTTCTTTTAAAAATGTGTTTCTTATAAACAAGAAGTTGTAAGGTTTTGTTTTTGTCCCCAATCTGTCACTCTTTTTCTTTTTCTTGGATCCTTTAATCTATTCGCATTTGAAGTTGTGAGTTAGATTCACATTTTTCTCTGTTTCTAATATTGGGCTTTTTTTTCAAAGTTATGATATCCCCCCTTCTTTTGCTTTAAACTCAGTATTATGTTCCTTTAATTACTTTAATCTTTTTTGAAGGCAGCCCTGTTCTCACTGATTCTCTTCCCTTCACCCCTGATCCCTTCCTCTCATTTGTAACCTTTTCCCCTTCGGGATTCTTTTAGTTCCTTTTTTTCTCCTGCTTTTATCTGGTTATATAATTCTTCCACCATTTTTTTCCTCTCTAGTTTTTCTCCCTCTGTCCTATTCATTTGGATTTTTTTAAATTTCACTTTTTTTCCCACTTCTTCCCAAAGAGAATTTTTCTCACTCTCATTATCTGTGTTCTCTGTCTAGCCTAGACCCTCATTCTCTGATTCATGACCCCTATAATTAACTGGTCTCTTTCTCTTTTCTGTATTCCTCATGTAATCAAGGTTTAAAAGATATCCATTCTAAGTCCTCCTCTCTAGGCAGTTTCTGCCACTGCCCTGTAGGACTTTACCCTTGGATTTCCCTTTTCCATCATGCCTCAGTCCCAGAACAGTGTCAATTATTGCAGGTGTCAGAAAAGATACTGGCCCTCCCCTACCACATCCTCCATTATGTGGCCCACCACTGATTTATACACTCCTTTGGTTCCCTTCCCCCGTCCCCACCATTTGCTTCAAAAATCTACTCTCTGGGTTCATGCTCTGCTACTTTCCCAGGTGTCAGTTGCCCCAAGGGGTTCCAACTCTTCCCCCTCCTAATGTAGGACAAGTAAGACTTTTTAAGCACCAAATCACCCAGGAGAGACCCAGTGTAAGGTCCTCCTTTCTCATTACCCAAGGTAGCATTCATGAATGCTAACCCCCTCCCCACACCAAAGCAAAGCCTCCTTCCTTCCCCTCCTGGTCAGTGTCCCCCCTTCCTTTACCCACTCCCCTTTTTCCATGTAAAGATTACCTTCCCCTCATCGTTGTTGTATAGTTGCTTTTAGTTGTATCCTACTCTTCTTGACCCCATTTGGAGTTTTCTTGAAAAAGATAGTGAAGTGGTTTGCCATTTTCTTCTCTAGCTCATTTTACAGATAAGGAAACTGAGGCAAACAGGGGAAGTGACTTATCCAGGATCACACAGTGAAGTATCTGAGGCAAAATTTGAATTAAGGTCCTCTTGATTCCAGGCCGGGCACTCGCTCCATCCACTACTCCACCTTCCTGATCCCAGACACTAGCTATGTGACCCTGGGTAAGTTGCTTCATTCTGTTTGCCTCAGTTTCCTCATTTGTAAACTGTAAAGCTGGAGGTACCTTGGAACGCAGAGTATCACTGCTGAGAGGAACCTTAGAACAGAGAGTGCCAGATCTGGGAGAGATCTTAAAACACAGAATATCGGAGCTAGGAGGAACCTCAGAACACAGATTGGAAGAGCTTTAGAGTATATCTTTTTTTCTTCATTAAATTTTTATTTTTTTAAATAACGAATTTCTACATAAGTTTTCCAAAGTCACATGATCCATATTGTCTCCCTCCTTCCTTCCCTCTCCTCTCCCAGAGCTGACAAGCAATTCAATCTGGGTTATACATGTATTATATATTATTATATAAGCAAATATAATAATATATTATATACATGCAAAACACATTTCCACATTATTCATTTTTATAAGTGAATAACCTTATAGAACCAAAACCCCAAAACACATACCCAAATAAATAAGTGATAAATTGTATGTTTTCATCTGCATTTCTACTCCACCAGTTCTTTCTCTGGAGGTGGAAAGCATTCTTTGTCATAAGTCCCTCAGAAGTGTCCTGGATCATTGTATTGCTGAGAGTAGCTAAAGTCTTTCACCACTGATCATTTCACAATATTTCTGTTACTATGTACAATGTTCTCCTGGTTCTGCTTATTTCACTCTGCATCAGTTCGTGGAGGTCTTTCCAGCTCTTTCTGAAATCATCCTGCTCATCTTTCCTTTTAGCACAATAGTATTCCATCACCACCATATACCACAATTTGTTCAGCCATTCCCCCATTGAGGGACATCCCTTTACTTCCCAGTTCTTTGCCACCACAAAAAGAGCAGCTATTTTGTACAAGTAGGTCCTTTCCCTTTTTTTATCTCCCCAGAATACAGACCTAGTAATGGTATTACTGAATCAAAGGGTAGGCACTGTTTTATAGCCCTTTTTACATAGTTCCAAATTACCCACCAGAATGGTTGGACCAGTTCACAACTCCACCAGCAATGTATTAGTGTCTTGGAGGAACTTTAGAACAGAGAATGTCAGAACTGGAAGGAACCTTAGAACACAGACTATCATAGCTGGAAGAGATCTTAGAACCCAGAATATCAGAGCTGGGAGGGACTTTAGAACAGAGAATATCAGAGTTAGGCAGGACTTTGGAATACCCAATATCAGAGCTGGAAGGAACCTTGGAACCCAGAATATCAGAGCTGGGAGAGATCTTAGAACCCAAAATATCAGAGCTGGAAGAAATTTTAGAACAGAGACTGTCAGAGTTGGGAGGGACCTAGGAATACCCAATGTCAGAGCTGTCAAGGTCCTTAGTACATAAAATGTTGGAACTAGGAGTACTTTAGAGCTCGAATATCAGTTCTAGCAAGTACCTAGACCATAAAATATTAGAGCTGGAAAGGCATTTAGAATAAAATTTCATCAATCGCTCTCAGGAAAATTGATGCTCAGAGAATTGACTTGCCCTTGTTTTATACGAAGGGGAGTTCGTATTAGGGCTTTTTTGCTGACCAAAGCAGCTGATATCTTGTTCTGGTTCATAAATAAAAGGTGAGGGAAAGGGTTGAAGAGGAGGAGGGGCAGGGAAAGCAGAGAGAAATACAGAGTGATGGGAGTGATGGGAAAGGAAGGAGGAAAAGATGTTAGGGGGATGCTGGAGCTTTTCTTAGGGAAGGCAGCAGAGATCAAGCTGTTGTTGCTGCTGCTCTGGGCACAGACACCCTCACCCCCACCCCCCCCCTCTCTCTCTCTCTCTCTCTCCCTTCCTGAAAGTGAAACTACCAGGATACCAAAGTGAAACTAAAGCTGTGGATGGCCTCCTGGCCAAGCCAGGGCTGAATGTGACCAGCCCACGTGGCGGCTGCCTGCCAGAGCAGGAAGAGAGAAGCTGGCTTTTCCCTCCTGATCACTTTAATAATAATCATCATCCATCCATCCATCTATCCATCCATAAATAAATACATTCTATAGCCGGTTTGGTCCAGTTACTAACACTCACAGACTTTCCTTCTGGTCCCTGCAGAGTTCTCTTTGAAGGCAGGAGTCTCCCTTCTGGGCTAGCTCTAGGAGAAATCGGGACACGGGCTCACTGAGAACTATTTTGTAAATTCTAGCCCTAACTTTCAAGAGGGCTGTGTGTGGGTCATGGACTGAACTATTAGGCATGGAGCCAGGAGACCTGAATTCAAATCTCAAGCCTGACACTACTAACTATAGAACCTGGTGGGAGTAAAGCCATTTAATCTCCCAGAGCCTCAGTTTCCTCATCTGTAAAATGGAGCTAAGATTGTTCATGCGACCTATATCTAAAAGTTGTGGTGGGGCTGCTCTAATGAAACGGTCTATGTAATGTACTTTGTAAACCTTAAAACACTGTGGAAACGCCATCTGTTATTTTTATCCTCCCCCTCCTCCTCCTCTTCCTTTCTCATCCAGCTTTCATTTTTCTCATCTTGTATTCAGTAGAGTTCAGATGGGACATGTCATTAGCCCACTATTGTTCTTTTTTCTTTAAGGGTCAGTGGCCTATGGGGCAGCAGGATGAGATGGTTGCTGTGGCTATAGGGCTACTTAAAGCATCTTTGGGCCAATTTGATACTAAGGGACAGGACCGCAGGGATGCTTTGGACTTCGTCTTGGTCCCACATGGTTTTGATTTCTTCTATCAGGTTTCTACTTTTGGGGAGCTGCTCATTCCATATGGTCTAGAGGTTATATGTACTCATATGGCAACATCTTATGGAGGAAAGACCCTGCAAGGTCGAGAGAAGCTGAAGGTTTTGCCACCCATGTGAAGTCTTCCCTGATTTATCTCACATAATATGGGTTTAGTCCTCTCTTAGGAACTTAACCATAATATAGACAAATTATAGGCACCCTAGGATAGTGAGTAGGGAACTGTCCTGGGGGGTTCAGACTTGGACTCTTCCCTAGTTTGACTGTGTGACCTCTTACTGCCCTAAGGCAATTTTCTAAGTCTAGCTAGACCTTGGAGGAAAGATGCAGAAGCATATTGGGAGAGGAGAACCCCTTCACCAATGGAATCAGGGGTCTGATAAAAAAAACATTCAGGGGCACCTAGGTGGCTTGGTGGACAAAGAGTCAAGGGATTCTGGGTTCAAATCTGACCTCAGACACTTCCTAGCTGTGTGACCCTGGACAAGTCACTTAACCCTATTTGCCTAACCTTTGCCCTTCTGCCCTAGAGTTGTTATTAAGACAGAAAGTGGGCTTTAAAAACAAACAATGCACGCTGGTGGAGTTGTGAACTGATCCAACCATTCTGGAGGGCAATTTGGAACTATGCCCAAAGAGCGATAAAAGAATGCCTGCCCTTTGATCCAGCCATACCATTGTTGGGTTTGTACCCCAAAGAGATCACAGATAAATAGACTTGCACAAAAATATTTATAGCAGCGCTCTTTGTGGTGGCAAAAAACTGGAAAGCAAGGGTATGCCCTTCAATTGGGGAATGGCTGAACAAATTGTGGTATATGTTGGTGATGGAATACTATTGTGCTCAAAGGAATAATAAACTGGAGGAATTCCATGTGAACTGGAAAGACCTCCAGGAATTGATGCAAAGTGAAAGGAGCAGAACCAGGAGAACATTACACACAGATACAGATACACTGTGACTCAATCAAACATAATAGATTTCTCTACTAGCAGCAATGCAATGATCCAGGACAATTCGGAGGGATTTATGGAAAGGAACACTACCCACATTCAGAGGAAGAACTATAGAAGTGGAAACACAGAAGAAAAACAACTGCGTGGACACTTGGGTTGATGAGAACATGATTGGGGATGTAGACCTGAAAAGACCACACCCATATAACTATCAATAATGTGTAAATAAGTCTTGACTGACCACACCAGTGGAAATGCGAATTAGCTGGGGGGGGGGTGAAGGGGGTGAAGGGTAAAGTAAAAACATGACTTATGTAACCAGGGAAATTTTTTCTAAAAATAAAAAATTATTTATACATTACTTATTCTTATAGACTATAGTGACTCTCCCTGACTAACTCTGTATTTCCAAGATTCCTAAAGCTATCTTTCCCTACGATGTTAGTAACTCTATTCTAGTTAGTAATTATAATTAGTAATTATAATACAGGCTATCCACAATGCCTATTTACAGAAGGTAGTTCCCTTGATATCTACCAAATCAAAAAGCAAACAATGGATCTTTTGATATGTGAGAGATTCTAGGATATCCTTCCCATGTATATACATATATACAGAAGAGACCCTCATTTATCTACATGAGGTCTATATCAAAAAGGCAGACAATCAGTTTGTGTTGTGTCCAATGAATTAAAGAGTGCTGATGTATGCACATACTTACCCTTACTGTAAGGATCTTCTGGCCTACTGGAGAATCATAATTCTCCTTGGGTAGCCATATGTGGCGTGGCATGCAACTACTATGTGATGTTTCATATGTGCAATGTGAATAACATGATATTGCTGCTCCATGTATTTCTTCCTTCCAGTCCTCTTCCTGCACAGTACTTAATAAAGATTACAACACTCTTGTGATTGTCCATTCCTTCGTGCCACCTCTGCTGTGAATTTCTGCAGCGTGTAGTTCCTATATTTTTCGTTTCTTCCTCTGTACTGCAAGCATTCTTGTCTGCCGTCTATCGTCTTGTCTGGCGGTTGACTTGTCACCTTCTTAATCAGGAACATTAATTGTTGTGATGTAATTGTGTTAACTTTGTGTTGTTTTGTGTTGCAAAAAATTTTGCAGTTTTTTTTTCTTTCTTATTTTTTCCTTTTAGAATTTCAAGCAGTTCATTCATTTTCATCATAACTGTCTGTTTGCTGTGGATCTGGCAGTGCATTCATTTCATTTTGCTCTAGGTCAGGAGGTTCTTCATGATGTTCTTCATGTACAGCTTATCTTTTAACAGGCTTCACATGCGTGATGTGGAACCATGTGTCCCTATTCTCAACTTTCACACAAGTTGGGCTAGTTAATAACACCTGGAAAGTCCCGACCCATTTAGGGTCTAGAACAGATTTTCTTGTAAAGTTCCTTATATAGACCGTGTCTCCTGGTTTAAGCTTAAGTTAAAATCTAAAGGAACTCTCTGGGATAACAATCCAAGTTTGTGCAATTCATCCAGTCTCTTTTTCAAAGCTTTTATATATCTATATAGCTGACACTCAGCTCCAATGTATGACAAGAGAGCTGACTTCTGGGATGAACTATGTCATGGAAAATGCCCATAGAGGAGTTCATACGGTGACAATCGGGCGTCACTACAGGGTTGACTTCTTAAATAAAAAAGAACAATGGCAGGCTTCCGGGTTAAGATGGCGGCAGAGTAAGAAGCAGCTCTTAACCTCTCCTGACCGAAACATACAAAACTCCTCAAGGGGACATAAAAACAAGTCCAGACGAACGGAGGAACCCCACAACAGGGCACAGCGTGGAAGGTACGTGGAATCGAGACATTTCCAAGCTAAAAAGGGCTCTCACTCACTCAATCGCGAGTTGAGCAACCGCCTCACCCCCACCCCCTCCACACTCACCTATAGCTCCGAACCCAGCTAAAAAGAAATAGAGCAAGTTTGGGGCACCCATCAAGTCATCAGCAGCTCCGGGACCTGTTCCTGACAGCAGCAAGACTTAGGACCCCATTAAGTCAAAAAAAGCACGCGAAATCTGAGCGTGCGCGCCGGAGCAGGACGCTGGGCGCAGAGAGCCGGCTGAGTAGAGGCGTGGGTGGAGGCAGAACTAAGCCTAAGTGGGGAACCAGTGCAGACGGGTATACGACTGTGGAAACAGCGCCCTGAGACTTGTAAAGAAACCTCCAGCAGAGGATCAAGCAAGAGGGCCCACCAGGGGGCTTGACCTTGGAAAAAACCAGAATTCAGACCTCAGGAGCCAATAGATTGGGAACAGACACTGAGCCCGAGGATAAAGCTGAGAAGCTGCTGGGCTAATGATGGCTACTCAGCATCAGGAGGTTCAGAAGAGAAAGAATAATAACAAAAAGAAGAAGTCTTTAACACTCGACAGCTTTTACACAGAGAAAATCCAGACAACCGAGCAAACAGAGGAGGAGAACAAACAAGCATCCGGACCCTCCTCAAATAAGGAAAACTCCTCACAAGCTATGGAAGAGTTCAAAACTGAGATTCTGAGGAAAATGGAAGAGATCTGGCAAGAAAATAACAGTTTAAAAGGTAGAATCTTGC
>NW_025369779.1:0-12913 GCF_016433145.1 Gracilinanus agilis | reverse complement strand
AGAGGATCATAGAGTTCTGGAGCCGGAGAGGACCTTGAAGACTATGTATTAGATGAACAAATCAGGACCAGGTAGGTGAAGTGGCTGCCCAGTAGGCCGTAAGGGTCAGGGGCAGGATTCGAACCAGTGTCCCCTGACTCTGGAATCAGCCCCCTCCTTGCACTGTAGCACACGGCCTCCCTCTGCCTTCCCCCGTCCCCCGCCCTCACCTCCCTCTCTTCTGCCTCCACGTCCCCCAGCATGGCACCAAGGAAGCCGGCTCTAGCTTTCCTCAAGCACATGGGGAAGATCTAAATGCCACGTAATTCAGTTAAAAGAAAAGGAAGCAAACCTCATCACAACAGTGGAAAACATGAAAACAACAAATAAACAGCTGCTTTGAGCAGGAGCCGAAGTGGCCAATTTGATCCTTCCTAAAAGAAAAATGCAATCTTGTCTATGCGAGCTTGGCTGGCAGTGGGGAGGGGGAGCAGGCAGGGAGGGGGGTCTCTTGAAGGAGCTGCAGCTGTACGGAGCTCAGAGAGCAGCACTAAGCAGGCTTCTGTAACAATGCGATGGATTAGAGAAGCAAAATCCACAGAATGCCAACTCATAACCCAAGTATGCATGTGCACGTACACACACGCATGCACACACATACACACGCACCCACACACGCACACTTGTTGGATTTCCCTACAAGATGGATGCACCATGGATCAACACCAGCCCAGCTTGAGTACAAGTAGAATCCTTGACCATTCACAGAACCCTGGGATTGGAAGGAACCTCCGGAGCCATCTATTTCACTCCATTCTTGAATATTCCTTTATTTTCTCATATTCCCAACAAATGATTATCCACAGTCCATGTGAAGATCTCCAGTAATAGGGTTTGTACAGTCACACACACACACACACACACACACACACACACACACACACACTTCCAAGCAGTACATTCCATTTTGGGATAATTCTGGTTATGAGGAAATAGTTCCTTTCCTCAAGTGGGAATTTCCCTCTCTTCAATTCCCACCTGTTACCCCAATATTTTATTCTGTGTGGCCAAACTACATCGTTGACTCTATCCTACCTAATACTATTACTATTGAAAACTTTTGCATTTCATTCTTTTATTATAGATACACAAAAAATACATTTGGGAATACTTGATATATATAGTGTATATATAGTGTAGCCTTACAGATAAATCAGGAAGGAAGAAAGAGAGGAAGGAAGAAGGAAAGAAAGGAAAGAAACAAACAAACAAAGAAAAGAAGGAGGAGGAGGAGGAGGAGGAGGAGGAAGAGGAGGAGGAGAAGGAGAAGGCGAAGAAGAAAGTAACACACAAAAAGTAATAGAGTATCTCTTTCTTCTCTTTGTAGACATATGAGTATAAAATGTTGCAAATATTGTCAGATTCACTCACTATGTTGATTAGTTTTGGGTCCCTTTTTCTTGTTCATTGTTTGTTCAAGGCATGGCTCCTTGTGTAAGGAGGGGATAAGGAGTATATTCAGAAATCAAGATGCTATAAAAACAAAAGAAAAAAAGAATTTCTAAGGCAGTGAAGATGTAGTCTTTTCCATTTAATTCTTCAATGGGAAAAATGATTGTTACTCAAGATACAGTGCTGAATGAACACAATGCTTGGCACATGAGAAGATTCAAATAAGGATTAGAACTATAGCAATTACAATATACTACAAAGTCAACATTGTATATGAATAAAATCCTAACGAGAAAGACTCTTTTAAGGAAGACCATAAGAATTGACTAAGGCATGATAGCAATAATACATTATATAATTAATTCTCTGTTGTGATTAGGAAAAATCAAATCTACAGAAAAAAAGAAAGAAAAACCCTATACCCACAGGTCTCCACCCCGGATTAGCCACTTCTAGGATCTGTCCCAGGAAATCTTTGCTGGGAAAGGAATGATAGCCTATGACTAGCGAAAGGCAGGAGACAAGCCACCTTCTGGCTGAAAAGAAAATCCAAATAATAGCAGTGGTTTCCAGATTCATTTTCTTATGAATACTTCAAGGATCTGAGTCTAGTCACTTCTTTGGGTGGACAGTCCCTCCACTAATATACATCACTGCCCCCTCAGGATGTTAGCAGATGATCTGTCTCCAAATGTTTCTATTTCATAGGAAATTAATTGCCTTGCAGTCAGCCCTCAGATGATGAGTTCCTCGGTACTTATTCTAGGCTGGTTCTCAAATAACAGACATCCACTGATTCACTACCTAAAGCCCTTTCAGCATAGCAGGATTTGTGAGCATTTGTTTCCAATGGTTGAGCCTCTGAGGATATAAGATCATCATCCACCATGAGGAAGCATTGAAGGAGGATATCAGTGGGAGTTTCAAGTCATTTGTGGCATAATATGGTTATTCTATCCCTATTTTCTCATGCCAGCCTTTCCCCTGCTCCCCTACAGTTCTCAGAAACTGAGGGGTTTAGAACTGTCTCTCTTCTTAATCATTAGCTCAAGTTCCTATTGGCTGTGCTCTTTCCAAGTTGGCATACCCACTTACTAGCACCCCAATTTCATTTAACCACTTAATGTCAGGTCTTCTTTTACAAAGAAATATTGACTTCCAAGATATAACAAAAATGAACATATGAACATTTCCCTGAACAACTTGGACATATAATTCCTCCTAGGGGGGGCAGGAGGATTAATAATTTAGCATGTGCCTCTGAAGGGGAAACGGATTGGGTGTGCCAGCTGGAAAAGACCAGAAAATCTCTAACTACAATCATCACTCCCCCACCCTTTTTCTGATATTTGCAACAAAATGGATAGCTTAACTTGGGGTGTGCAAGAGGATAGAAGGCGGTTCTGATTGGGTTTAGGAAAGTGATTATGCACTAGGAGGACAGGGTTGGTGGTTTGATTGTGAGCCTCTCCAGTGCATGAGAGAAACCCCTACTTAAACAGACACCTGTCTCAAGCTCAGTGCAGGCTTCCCAACTGAGCTACATCTCCCTTGTGGATGCCCTCTTCTGGAAGAGAAATAAACCAGCTTGTTGCTTTGTCTTTTCAAAGTCTCTAATCTTTATTTGGAGTCGGTGGGCTCCCATCCCGTACACCTCCAAATTCAATTCCAAAGCCAGCTTCTGCTAGACAGGAATCCTGAAAGTCACTCCAGATGATTACTGTGTACTCCTTAAGGCCTCAGTGCTGGCTTGGATGCAACATCTGGTCTGGATAATAATTAATAATAATAATATTGATAATGATTAGGATAATAATAAATAGTTTTTACATAGCATTTCAAGATTTGTAGAGTGGTTTACAAATGCGACCTTTTTTGATCCTAAAAACAACACCAAGAGGTAAGTGCTATTGTTGTGCCCATTTTATAGATGAAGAAACCGAGGCCCAGGAAGATGAGATGATTTGCCTAAGAGGGCACAGATAGTAAGTGTCAGAACAGATATTTAAACCTAGATCCATCTAGCCCCAGAGTCAGAGTGTCTTCTACTGTACCATGGTACTTCCCAGCACCAGAGAAAAATACCATATCTGACAAATTCACTCATCTGCATTGCAATAGATTAAATTCTACTTCTCTATAGGAAATAGTTTTGAATTAGGGCAATAATCAAAATGCATCCTGGCTATAATAAAGTGAACGCAATCTCCATCAAAGAGCAAGTCTAGTACTTTTTTTTCCAGCCCTAAGAGAGAAACACTTAGATCCAACACTATTGCTATGCAAGTTTGGCAGAGTAGGAAATTGTATAAGGAAATAAAAGAAACAAATCCACTTTGTAGATGCACAATGCACAGACACATAGAAAGTCAATTGAAGTCACAGATACTGTCTTTTCCTTCCAGAAGAGTCCCACCTAGCCCAATGGTACCATCCATTTTCCCTCCTTGGGTTTTCCCTTTCTTTTCTTTATCCAAGTATTTATGTGGCATACATAGACATACACCTAATAATCCATTGACATTACCATTTTGTTCCTATGGAATAAATCTGACATAAGTGACTAGTATTTTAAAGTCCCTCAGTTTACACACCAGCATTGATACCAAATGGACAATGTATAGAATATCAGGTCTAAAGTCAGGAAGACTCATCTTCATGGGTTCAAATCTGTCTTCAGCTAGTGACCCTGGGAAAGTCACTTAATCCTGTTTTCCTCAATTTCCTCATTTGTAAAATGAACTGGAGATAGAAATAGCAAACCACTCCAGTATCTTTGCCAAGAAAACTCCAAATGAGGTCACAAAGGGTTGGGCTCAAGTAAAATGATTAAATAACAAAGCAACACTGATACCAGACAGCTGTTAGCCTAGCCATTGTCACTTTCATGTCAGTGCTTTGGTTTCCCTGTTTATCTAAGAAGACACATTAGACTAGCCTCTGACTTCTCCTGGGGGAAATGAGGGAACCCAAAGAGTTCATCTAAATATATTTCTAAAACTCTGCAGATGAAAGATGCCATTTGTAAATGCAATATAGAATATTATTGTTTCCTGTTTTGTTTATTTGCTTTAGCTGGTAAGCTCCTCGGGGCAAAAAGCCTGCTCTCTGGATCATAGTAGAGGCACCCACCTAAGGCCTCTTTTATAAATAACAATGATAACTCTTAACTTGAAGGAAGGTTTAATCCTAAAATTTAATATCCATTTACACAAGTTTTCCAGGCACCCCTGGGGATGTCTCTCTAAACAATGCACAAAATTTTCTTTTCTAAATATTTGTTTTCATTCTAATGGTGTACAATAATCTGAAAACTCTGCTTCAGAGCACACCATATCCAGGAGGAAACAAAGATTTGTACTGTTTATTTCAGAAAGCCATGTGGAGAGTTGTACTGCTCCCAGAGCAACATTTCAGGGAGTCAGAACATCTTCAAGTGGCCACTTGGATGCTTTCATTCAAGGACCAACCACTTCTCTCTTTCACTAAAATTAACCTTTTGACATCTGGCAAACAGTGACAGAAACCACAGTTTGAGAACAAGGAAAGTTTCCCAGAAGCAAATGAGATTTAAAGGACATCTTCTGTGTAATGTATTATAGAGTCTTGCTCTTCCTCAGAGCTTTTGCGATTGGGATCTAAAAATCAATCAATCAATTAGCAAGTTCATACTATGTGCTAGTCTCTCTGTGTGTGAATGTGTGTGTGTGTGTGTGTGTGTGTGTGTGTGTGTGTGTGTGTGTAAGACAGACAGACAGAGATAAAGACACACAAAGAAGGGAGGGGAAGAGGAAAGGGAAGAGGAAGGGATGTAATCCTATGCAGATTGTGAATGAAAGGATTAATTTTTAAAAGCACAAACTTCTATGCCCATCCAATTGCTGTGATTATATTTTGTTTAACTTAGGAAAAGATGAATCCATCTCTTCCCTGCAGATGAGAAACTGAACTTTGGTTGACCATGGAGAAGAAAGGTCCTCTCTTTCCTTTCTCAGAGACTTTCCCAAAGGATAAACACTAATATCAATGATAGTTGCAGTGACTTTTGGCTCAGCTGCCCCTTTGCATCTTTCAGAGGCAAACAAGAAGTAAACAACCCACTTAGGTATGCCCAGGAACATCTAGCAACCCTGTCTCTTATGGGTCGTATGGCTCACACAGAGAGAGCTATTCTCCCAAGCAAGAAGGAAAGGAATTCTTTGCCTCCATCTGTTCATAATTGGGGCAGGGATTTTCTCTGAAGATTTACAGCAATTCCACTCTGCTGCAAATGCCATCCCCATAACAGAGAACAATAGTACTAACCAGGTATGTAATCTTAGCTCCATTATAACCTTGTGAATAGCAAGTGACCTGGAAAAATATAGAGATGAAAATCCACAGGAAGCAGAGAGATATCTTAGGATGCTTCCCCTACATTCAAGGTTCTACAATGCCTGAGTCACCCTTGCCTATTCAGCAGGCATCCCAAGTCTGTTAGGAAGAAGCTTTATAAGATAAGATATTTGCAACTGGAAGGGAACTCAGAGGCTATCTAGTCTAATTCCCTCATTTTACAAATAATTAAACTGAGGTCCATGTTAAATGACTCTCTCAGGGTCACACAGCAAAGGGACTTTCTTAGCTCTTTAGAAGGCAGGATTAGAGGTGATCTAGTGAAAGAAACTTCCCTGAAAATGAATGATCTAATATAACAGAGAAAATAGTGAATATTTGATAATACAACTAACATTTATTAAGTGTCTCCTATGGGCAGAGTATTGTGCTAAGTGCTGAGAAAGAGACAAAGTTCACCTAAAACCATCCCCAGCTTCAAGGAACTTGTCCAAGAGAGGGATAAGAGACCAACATAGATAGTTTTAGCAAACAATATTACATCATTAATGCTTTATAAAATTACCACAAAAAAGGTTGGTTTGATGAAGAAGATTGCTTTCAAGTTGTAGAGGGAAGTTTCCTAAAGAGAGCATTCCAGGTGGGCATTCCATTAAAGGACATTCATGAAAAGATGGTGAACATGCATTCCAGGAACAGAAAACTGAATAAAGGCGAGAAAGAATAAGCATGTAAATAAAATGTGCTTGAGGGCAGAGATTTATAACATTTAGCTGGAGCATAAAGTGTATAGAAAGGAATTCATAGGAAGGGGTGCTGTAAAGAGCATAGGATTGTCAATTGGAAACTGGAAAAGACTTCTGAGGTCATCAAATCCTACATCTAGAACTAGAAAGAACCTTAGAGCCCATCTAGTACAACTCCTTCATTTTACATTTGAGATAGAGAGGCACAAGATTCAGAAGGACCTTGAATTTTAGGTAGAGAAGTTATTAACTTTATTCACTAGGCAATAGGGAGCAACTGAAAATTCTTAAATAAAGGCACGACTTGCTCAGATTTAGGCCTAAAAAAGCATTATTCTGGGAGTAGTATGAAAGCTAGATCAAAAGAGAAAGAGTTTGAAAGTAGGAAGACCTACAAGAAAAGATTTATAGTACTACAGTAGAAGTTTTAACAGAAAGAAGAAGATAGGCACAAGAAATACTGCAGGAATGAATTTTCTCAGAGGGGAAACTGATTTTTTATTTAATTTTATTTTGTTGATATGTTTCATTTTTATATTATATTTACAGATTACTTCCACTTCATGACAAGCTACTTATAGCAAAATAAAATAGTTAAGTGAAAATAATTCTTTGATATCTTCATGTGAACTTACATAGGAAATTCCACATCTTTAAGATGGGACACTCCAACCTTTCTATACCAACATAACTTAGGAGGTTATACTTGAGCTGAAAGGAAATCGAGATGGGGATCACAAGAGATATCTAAATAGGGAGGTCCTATAGGACCCTGGATACAAGTCCTAGGAGTCATTTGCCTAGAGGTGGCAAAGCAAGCCTGGAGAATGAATGAGATAATCAAAACGAGAGAGAATGGAGGCAAAGCAAGAGAACCAAGGATGATCTCTTTGGGAATACTCATAATTAAGGATGCTGAAGAGGATATGAGGCTAGTGAAGGAGACAGAGAAGAGATTGGAGAGGTAGTGTGATGTCCCTGCAGAGAGAAGGGAGCATTCGGTTGTAGGTGGTCAACAATGTTGAAATCTGCAGAAAAATCAAGGCACATAAATAAAGTCTGAAACAAGACTGGTAGCTCTTAGGAGGTTGGTGGTAACCTTAAAGTAGTTTCCCTATGACTAAAGAAACCTAATTGCAATAGAATGAGAACAGAATGCTTAGTGAGGCAGTGGAAGCATCAGATCTAAAAAACTTTTTCAAGAAGACTAGCAAAGAAAGTGAGGGAGAGATGGGACTGTAGCTGAATAGGACAGAATGAGGAGTCAAGGGAATCCTTATTAGGATAATAGAGGTTATCCTGTAACATGAGAATTTCTATGATTTACAGAAATCACTGTTGGTAAGCTAATTTTGAATGACAAGTGGCAGATGCCTATTCTCCTTAAGGAGTAATGTCATATTTTCTAAGTCTATTTTAAGTACAGAATTCTTTTCAGTGACATACCCACTTTCCCCCCACCTCCCCAACCTTCCAGCTCTTCCCCTAAGGGCCCTGTCAAGCATACAACCACCTCGACTTAATCCTAGAGGACAAGTGGCCCACCTCACCCCTTGCAAACATGAAAAGAGGAGGTTCTGGGTGTCGAGGAGGAGCCATGCTCGGATTACAAATAATTAATATTTTTCCCTTGGGAGAATTTAGTCTAGGCATGGGAAATTAGAATGGCTTTAGCACAGAGAACAAAAGATACCAGTGGGCAAATTTCTCTTCCATATAAATGTGGGGCATATCAGCACTGTAACAAGTGTGGGATGTGTTTTCAGCTGATTTGTGGAGGAATTTTAATGAGGATTTCACACTTAGTAACCACAGGCTTTATGTTCTGTCAGTAAAAATGCTAAATGCTTCTGTTGGAGTCAATGACATTGTTTCCACTGCTTCATTGGGCTGCTCCTTGTGAACAAGTGACATGGTATTTTATTCGGCCCAGAGCGTGGCCAGATTTCCTTCCTAATGACCTGGGAATGGTTTCAATTACCCAATGCTGAGCTTTGGTCTGGGAATACCCCTACCCTCAGCCCACTGGGTCTGGCAGAGAAGTGAAATAACAGAAGGGTCTTCCAGCCGTCCCCGCTTTGATTTCCCTGTGTTCACCAAGTAGCTGGCATTGGCCATATGGATAACTGGCCAGAAATGCTGATGTGGCTGTTTGAGGTCCAGATTCATATATGTTTGAAACAAAAGAGTCAAAAGTTAAAACAATAAACTTTAAATGAAGTATGCTTCATGGGACATTCCAGTTCCAGACGTCATGAGTCCAAAGTCATTCAGTGGATGATTCCAAATCAATGTCATTTTCCTCCTCTGTTTCAGAGTTTGCTTTGGTTTCAGTTGCTCACAGATTACTTTTTTTTCCTCAAAAAACTTGGAGACAGCACAGTACTTGTTGAGAAAGCAAATGCTAAGGAGGTCTGTCTGGTGATCTGTACTAAATCATTTCTGCCCGTTTCATTACTGCGGTCACTTAAGCTCTCGACAAATATGGCAACAACCTTTGCTTCTGGGTGAAAGTTTAAAGCAAATCTCCAAAAACAAATAGAGAAGTAGAACTACTACCACCCTCATTCCTCATACACACTCCCTTCCATAATAAAACAATACACATTTAGTTCGAAATCACTGGCCCTTTATCCCAACGTGGGCTGGCCATTCACAACTCGACCATCTGAGGGTGACATGTTAAACCACTAATCAGACTAATAGTCAGAGAGAGGTTTGGAAACAGGCTCCAGGAAGTCAGAATTTAGGTGTGCATTTTGTTAACCAAGCTGAAAGGTCCATTTGGTCCTGGGGTTCTTCACTGTCTTGAAATTCTATTCATCTTTATATTTAAGACTTTGATGCACTTATTTATTCTTGAAGTACTTAGACCCTACAGAGTCCTTAGATTAGGTAGGACAAAACAGCCATTCCAGCAACCATTACTCATTCTTCCCTTTCATCGCCACATTCCTGGGAGGGAGGGCTGGAGGGAAGTTTCCTGTTAGCCTGCTCCTCCTGGTGCTGTAGAGATATCAAGGCACTGATACTGAGGCCCAAGATCACAAGGTGGATAAATTTGTACATACAGAAACCAGACAGCAGAGAATGTCTGAGGGCACGAATTCCATAGGGGCTGCTTATTCGGTCCTTCAGTTTAAAGTAAGTGCTTATTTCTATAAGAAAGGATCAACAAGAAAAACAGCGAGAATATAAAGCAAACATAAATAATCCAAATCAACTGTTTTTAAATCCAAGAGTTCAATTCAACTCAACAAGTATTTATTAAGAGTCTGAGAGGGAAGGATCAAAAGCTAATCCTAGAATAGAACTAAGAATTCCAAAAGGTGAAGGTAAGGGAAAAAAGCATTCTAACCATTGGGGACTAGCCTTTGCAAAGGAAGAGATAGAGGAAGTATAATGGAATTGAATTAATAGAATTAAATATGTTCAAAAGCCACCAAAGGTTTCTTTAATTTCTAAAATAAAACCAAGGCCAAGTTTTGTTTTGTTTTGTTTGAGGGGAAGGAGGGTAGAGGGGATTAAAAGCCAAGCAAAGGACCAGAAATAGGATTGAGGGAAAAAAAATATATATATATGGTTGAAAGAAAAAGAATAAATACTTATATCATCTAGGGGAAGCTAGGTGGCATGGTGAATAGAGTATACAGGCCTATAGTCAGGAAGACTCATCTTCCTACTTTCAAAACTTGGGCAAGTCACTTAACTCTATTTACTTCCATTTCCTCATCTATAAAATGAACTAGAGAAAGAAATGGCAAACCACTCAAGTATCTCTGTTAAGGAAACTCCAAATGAGAGCACAGAGAGTCAGTCATAACTGAAAAACAACTCAACAATAGCCCATATCTTCTAGAAGAGGAGTATTATTGAATAGAAAAAGCAAAGGCTGAGAAGTCAGGAAATCCTAAAATTAGAATTTTAACTGAAAACTAAAACTTTGATTGACTTTCAGTGACCAAGTAACAAGAAAGATCCTTGAATTTGAAGTCAGAAGGTCTGAAAACCTTCTCAACTTTAATTACCTGAATTACCTTGAGTAAATCACATCTTTGGATTCCTAATTCTTCTTTTAAGGTCTCTTCCTGCTCTAAATCCTATGGTCCTAGTCTAATCTCTTCATTTTCTCAATGATAAAACTGAGATAAGTTAAATGTAACCCATGACTCAGACTCATAATACTGAGTACACAGGGAAGAAGAAGGGCTGAGAGTAAGATGAGAGTCAGCTGTGATGCTTGGTACCAAGCTGAAATTCAGTTTCTTGCCTAAATCTTTGATGCAGAGAATTCTGGGTTTGTTCAGATCCCTGTATGGGTGAAACAGCCTGATCAGATGGCCCCCATGTGTATCTTAACCACTGCTTTCCTTCAAAGTTTGGTTTATTTATTTATCCAACGACAATTACTTGTCTGCTATCTAAATAAATGACTTTTAAACAAGATAAAAATGATTCAAATGGGGAGGAGACTCAACAATAACTCAAATAAGGATTCTGGAGCTATCCATGGTTCTCTACCGCCACCACCAAAAGCAGAATTTGTTTCATTTCTGATTCTCTCTTAGGAATATTCATGTATTCTGCAAGCATCAAACAAACAAGGCATGGAATATAGAACAGGTTTATTCAGATAAAGAATAAATAAAATCCTTGGTCCTTTAGCAAACCAATAGTTATAATATGTATTCAAGTGAATTATAGTCTAGGTGAACTCTTTCTTGCCTCCTGCCCAATATGCCCAGAAAGGAAGGAGCTAGCCAGAGTCCTCTATGTGCAAGCAAAGAATATTGCTTCCACCCCCTGCTTAAGTGGTTTGTATAAAGTCGCAAAGCTAGCTGCTAATAGGTCTAGGTCTCGAACCCAGATCTAATTCTTAATTCACTATTCTTCCCACTGAACTAAAGGTCTAGCCCTGCCTTTCCCATTTATATAACGACAAGAAAATCACTTATAAATACTTATATTCTGTCATTTTTTTTTCAACTTTACCATCTGTCTTAGAATCATTACAAGTAATAGTTCTAAAGCAGAAAACTGGTAAGGACTAGGAAGCTGGGGTGAAGTGACTTGCCCAGAGTGACACAGCTAGAAAGTGTCAGTCATATTCTTAAACTGTTAAATTTGATAATATCTATCCTGTGTATCTCAGAAGGTTATTGTGAGGTATAATCCTATGGCTATATAAGATATTCACCCAAATACCTTTAAAGGCAAATAATACAGTATTTATTTTTGAAACCATCTGAAAGGAAATTATGAGCATTCAAAGATGGAAAGAAAATTGGAATAAACTTTTTCATCATACTTTTCTTTAGGCTAAGCCAATATGATCATACAAAAGAGAAAATGATGGCAAGTCAAAACAAATAGTCATTAGCAGCCTGAACTTTAATAAATGTGAATTTAAATTTAGAAATTCTTCCTTTGTGTCTTAATCATTATTCATAAGCCAGTCAACACTATTTGAAAGCAAAGATAAACATTCTTTACTGATGCTGGCAAACTCACTTTGTAGCAATAACTTACTAATGAATACCTTCCCAGCAGTGGGTCCTCACCTACTCACAAGAAAAAACAGAAGCTAATTACTTGGGATTTTTTTCAAATTTTTATTTTCTTTTAGGCATTAAAACTCTGTCTGAAAGTATAGTTGCCCTTTAAATCATGTTATATTAAGTTTTTCCTGGGGGAGAAGCAATGACATGTATGGCTTTGAGCAAATCACTGCTTCCCTGACATCGGTTCCTCATCTGTAAAATGAGAAGATGAAACCAGATGGGTTGTAATGTGCCTTCCAGATTCAATTTATGCTCCTATGAACAATTCTACTCTGATTCTGATTTCTTAATGGAAAATGTCAATATGTGGGGGGTTTTCCTCCCAAAATACAATAAAGAAATCAGCCTAGAAATTAAAATCATTGAATTCGTTCATAGTTGGTGGAGATCAAAAAGTGAGAATATTGATTAGTTCTGAAAACACTTTCTTCATTTGGCACTAGGGATAAACATGATGACATAACATAACTGATCATCCAAAGGATCAGGAAATTATCTTCTATAAAATAAGCAATATCAGAAATAGGGGGAAGGGCTAGACCTCTGATTTCACTGGATTAAAGAGTTTCCAGTGGGGAATTTCTTCTACCAGTAAAGATGAGAACCTTCTCCGCAATTTATAGTGCAGAGAGACCAGTAGAGGATTTGCTCAGGATCACACAGACAGTGTAGGTCACTGGTGACACCTGAACCTAAATCTTCTTTGTTTTATAACTAACTCTTTTCAATACCAGGAGATCTTAACCTGGCGTCCTTGGGTTTGAGATGTGTGTGGATAGATAGATAGATAGATAGATAGATAGATAGATAGATAGATAGATAGATAGATAGATAGATAGA
>NW_025369778.1:0-2029 GCF_016433145.1 Gracilinanus agilis | reverse complement strand
GGGAGGGAGGGAGGGAGAGAGAGAGTCAGGGGGAGGGGGAGGGAGGAAGAGGGAAGAGAGGTAGGGAGAGGGAGGTAAAGCGTGGGGGGAAGGAGAGAGGGAGAGAGAGCTCAACTAAACTTGGCTTCTTGTTGTTTGTCCTTATTTTCGAAGAGGACCAGTGCCAGGGTGATGACTGGGGAATGAATTTGGCTTAAAAAGGTGATTAGAGGACATGTTAAGTGCTGTTCACCTCTAGGCACCAGAACAGATAATTATAAATGTCTGGTAGCAGACTCTCACCCACTCCTGACATCCAGTAGTCATTCAACAAACTTCAACTTAGCTGCCCACCCTGGGCGGGGCTCTGTGGGAGCTCCTCTAGGAGTTCCGAGTCTATTAGGAAATTGTAGATGTAGTCATCACCATGGAAACACATCCCGTCTCCTCTCCCTCCAGAGCACTAGCTTCCTAGTCACTGCCTCTCGAGCTGACGGTCATTGGAGGCCATTGAGTTTAATGGGAAGGTGTCCCCTCTCAACAACCCTAACCCCAACAAGCCTTGTCTGTGACTCAAGACTTGGGACCTCCCAAGGCTCGTTTCTCTTTTGGAGATTTGTAATTGTTAGAGGAGGTTAAATAGCCCTGGGACTCATCTTCCTAAGTTCAAATCCAGCCCCGGACACTTACTAGCTGTGTGACTGTGGGCAAGTCACTTCACACTATTGGCTTCAGTTTCCTCATCTGTCAAATGGGTTGGAAAAGGAAATGGCAAACTACTTCAGTATTTCTGCCAAGAAAAGCCCAAATGGGGTGACAAGTCCCTGGATGGAGACAAGCACTTTGGGAATGAAATCGCTCTTTCTCCCATCTTCAGGAGCTCTTGGGGATGGGGCTCCTCCAGAAGCCGTTGCCCGGCCCCTGAATCCCTAGGAGGGCTCTGCTGGATATCCAATGCCTGGGAGGGAGAGCTGCAGCTGGGCAACCGTTGTTCTAAGGAGGGTCCGCCGGCCTCATATTTCTCCAATCCATCCTCCATCCAGCCCCTCACGTAAGTTTCCCGGCCCCAGACTCAGTCTCTTCCAGCTCTAAATTTCTCATCAGTGACTTCCTGCCCCAAAGAAACAAACCCAGCCAGTGGTCATCCAACCTCTTCCGAAAGACCTCTGGTCAGGGAGACCCCACTGCTGCTGAGATGGTGGCCCATCCCTCCTGGGCACCGCTCTCATTGGAAGAAGCTTCTCTTGCCACCAGGCTCAGACATTCCCTGTTCTAAAGCCCCTCCCATGGGAGCAGGTAGGTGGCTCCATGGATTGAGAGCCAGGCCTAGAGACAGGAGGTGCTGGGTTCAAATCTGCCCTCAGACACTTTCTAGCTGTGTGACCCTGGATGAGTCACTTAACCCCCATTGCCCAGCCCTTACCACTCTTCTGCCTTGGAACTGATATTTACACAGTACTGAGTCTAAGGTGGAAGACAAGGAATTACAAAAAAATAATAATAATAAAATAAAATAAAAAAGGATTGGAGCGTTTTACTCCCATCCTCAGGAAGAGGAAAGGAGATGCCGAGAACCAGTGATCTCTGGCTCCTGGCCTTAGCTTGAGTTCTCTGCAAGGTGCATTCGCCTCCTCCATCCCTGGCCCTGCATTCTGCCTTTAAAGGCAAACCATTCGGATGTCTTCAGCAGTCCTTGTAAAGAGGCCAGTTTGGGCCTTGAAATGGTTCTTTCTGTAAACTGCTAAAGTAAAGACAGTGGTGCTGTTTACATTGGCAAAGGGCAGGCTCTGTCTGAGGGCGCTGGGAGATTTGGCACCAAAAAAAATGGCCTGCAGGAGGCTAGTAGGTTTGGTGTATTCAACTCAGATGGATGAGCCTGGAGAGGCCAAGTAATCCAACTTTTGGAGGGGTCACAGGACTTAGAAATGATAGAGAAGGGGGCAGCTGGGTAGCACAGTGGCTAGAGCAGCAGGCCTGGAGTCTCTGTGACCCTGGGTAAGACAGAAGGTAAGGGGAAAAGGAAGGAAGGAAGGAAGGAAGGAAGGAAGGA
>NW_025369777.1:0-14226 GCF_016433145.1 Gracilinanus agilis | reverse complement strand
AATTAGAAGGGACCACAGAAGCCATCTGGTCCAATGCAGACATGAAAGGAATCACACTGTAACAAATCCCAAAAGTGCTTGCCAGCCTTGGAGCAGGAGTCAGCCATATTAATAAAAAGATAAGAGCATTAAGTTATTTCAACACAGGCAATGCAAAATCTCCAGGGTCGCTTGGTAGGAGAACATGGATGCCTTAAAAGTCAATGTGTTGAGGCAGGTAGGTGGCTCAGTGGATAGTGAGCCAGACTTAGAAACAGGAGGTCCTAGGTTTAAATTTGGCCTCAGACATTTCCTAGCAGTGTGACCCAGGCAAGTCACTTAACCCCCAATTGCTTAGCCATCATTGTTCTTCTGCCTTGGAACTAGTACTTATTGTTGATTGTAGGAATAGAAAGTAAAGGTTTTATTTAAAAAAAAGTCAATGAGGGCAAGTGAGAAAATTCAAGGATATAATTTTTGGAGTTAAAAAAGGTGATTCTAATAGCTAGAATTTATAGAGCACTTTAAGGTTTGCAAAGCACCATACAACGTTATCTCATCTGAGCATTGAATATAAAAATGGATGTCTACAACTAACATGGGAAGATATTTGTATAATCATAATTCCTTTTGGTCATATAACTATGTCTAAAATATAGCAAGCTGAAATTTATCATGAAAGTATATACTGAGCTATTTATTTATTTAAAAACCCTTACCTTCAGTGTTGGAGTCAGTACTGTGTACTGGCTCCAAGGCAGAAGAGTGGTAAGGGTGGGCAATGGGGGGCAAGTGACTTGCCCAGGGTCATGCAATAGGAAGTGTCTGAGGCCAGACTTGAACCTAGGATCTCCCGTCTCTAGGCCTGACTCTCAGTCCACTGAGCTACCCAGCTGCCCCCTATACCAAGCTATTTAGGTCAATTCTCTTATGTTAAGTAGGACAAATCAGTATCTGTCTTTTAAGCTTAGAAGAAAGATTTTCAGAAGTTTTAGGAAAGTAACTAATTTTTCAATATAAATTGGGCCCTTTGTTACATTGTTACTAATATGTCAACTCCTTGCATGCAGGGACTGACCCCTCTTTCTACTTTCCTTGCAACTCTTAGAAGCATTATGGGAGAGTGGAAAGAGCTGATCTTCAGCGAGGAGAATCCCAACTCCAACTATTCTGGGCCATGTGAGCATGAGCAAGTTGATTAATCTTTTTAAGATTCATTGTCCTCATCTGTAAAACGGGTATAACATTGGCACTGCTTACCTCCTACGGTTGTGAGGAATCCACTATGTAAAATGGAAAACTACTACATCAAAAAAAGAATTATTATTATGAGTTTCTAAATAAGAACTTTAACAATTAATCATCAACCTGAAAGGCAGCAGAGAAGTACTAATGGTTGATCTAAGAGTAAGGAAGACCTGCCTTCAAATCTACTCTCTGACACATACTGGCTCTGTGACCCTGGGCAAGTCCTAGAATCTCTTGTGGTCCTAGGCAGCTCTGTAAGGCTACCAGTTTTTTAAATGGTCCCGATCTGCAGTCTCAAAGGGAATATTGTCTTCATGTTAGTAGGAGCTTAGTAAATGTTTATTGACTCTCAGCATATATATGTGTGTATACTACATATATCTAATAATTAATAAATGTCATACTATATACACATACATAGATATGACATATTTATATTTGTACATGCACATATATGCATGCATACATATTTATATATGCCCCTAATGTTTGAGAAATGTCCCTGGTACAATAGATACAGTGCTGAACCTGGAGTCAGGAAGACCAAAGTTCAAATCCTGCCTCAGACATTTACTACTTGTTTGACCTTGGGCAAGTCACTTAGTGCTTTGCCTCAGTTTCCTCATCTGTAAAATGAGCTGGAGAAGGAAAATGGCCAACCACTACAGTATCTTTGTCAAGAAAATCCAGCAGGGGTCACAAAGAGTCAGGCATGACAACAACAACCACAAACAATAACATACATACTGATAGATATAAAAGTGGACCTAATAGTTTAGAAATGTCCCCTGAAATATAACCTGTTCAATAGGTGAACTGAATTCCTTTTAGTTTGATAGAAGTCACCTGATGCTGCTTTAGGTGCGATGGGTCCTTCCACAATGATTTATTTCTCATCTGATATTGTCAAGCTCAGTGGATTAGAACAATCACTCACTGTGGCTCAGAGCACCTTCTTTTAAGGTCTTATTTACTGCAGAACCCCAGTGGAAAGCAATTTTGAATGAATTAGGCAAAGCCTGTGTTTTCAAGGGAATGGAAGTTCAGGAGGGTCTTCGAAAAAGAATTCTTTCGAGGTCAGAAATTATGTGGCTTTGTATAGGATGTTCGTTATTGGAATTTTTCATGAAAGCTACAGATGCATTCCCTCCAAAAAGGTAACTCCCAGGGAGCATTTTGTCACCCCAAGGGCTGTTTTGTTTATAAAGCTGAGGAATTTATAAAATCAGTTCTCATTTAGAGAAAGCAGCATGATCTCATAAAGTGGGTTCGATGATGCATTGCAGGAGGATGGGAAGAAGAAGGATGGGTGGTTTCTGTGAAATCAACTGCTGTTTTGACAGGCACATATAATTTGTTTCTATCACATTTTAGGTGCCTTCTTTGGCTTCTCCTAATTCTTAATCCTACAGCAAGGGATGGTTTCTAGGGATAATGGGGCCCAATTTCACATCCTCAAACTGCCAGGGAGGAAAGGTGAAATAAAACCAACAAACCAACACAACTCATCTCCAAGAGTAAGTGTTATTCCTTCTTTGGAGAGATAAGAGTTTTTGAAGTAAGAATCTAAACATTTCTATGGAAGTAGAGTAGATGATAAAGAGAAGATAACCAAACATTTAGGCCTACTCCATAGATCAGCATAAGAACCCCAAACAGCTCCCAATCATGACCTAGAACTTTTGATTACCGGTTCTTGACTGTTTTTGTGTCAAAGACCCCTTTGGCAGTCTGGTAAAGCCTATGGATTCCTTCTCAGAAAAACATTTTTAAATACATAAACTGAAGTACATAAGATCATATTGGAAACCAATTTTATTGAATAAAATGATCAATACTTTTCTGTAAAAGTCCATGCACCCCAAATTAAGAAACCAACTTTAGAGGAAGAATAAACATTTACTTGACTATAAATATATACTTGAATATCAATATATTTAAAACAACAGGAGTGCTCTCTGGGATACAGTTATTATGTATATGAGCATATAGCAGGAGGTGCCAAGGGGTACAATATTCTATATAAAATGAATCTGTAATCTCAGATGTGCTTTGAGCCTCCAATGATGCAGGTGATAACCTGCATATTTCTGTCCACTCTATGTAGCTTTCATACATGTTTTTCCATAAGTTTGCCCCAGGGATCCATTTAATGTTCAGTGGACTCTTTTCTTTTTCTTAATTTAATTAAATATATCAATGAGCAAATGAGATGACTACCAAGTCTATTTCTTATCATATGACCAAACCATCTTCTTTTTCAATCATACATGTCTTTGGTATCATTCTCTACTCTAGTTTTTCATTACTCAATTTTTTTTGTATTATAACCTGCCCACATGTCTAAATACCTCTCCATTACCCACTGTATGATATTTATTTTGAACATTCTGGAAATTCTAGCATAATTCACAGTCACACAATACTAGTATAATAATTAGTATTTTAAAAGATGGGCTCTTGTTTTTGAGAGAAATTTGGAGTAATTAAAGGGCCTTTCCAGTTTTCTACACTCAATCCAGTCTATTTTCCTCTTCTTTTTCAATTCTGATCCTAATTTGTTGTTCATTTCCAGTGTCTGTGTATATATAGATGGGCTCTAGAAATTGTTTCTCTAACTACACATCATAATCCAGGCATTTTCATCTCATTTCATTTCATTTGATTTTTTTTTCCTATGGGGATATTTGGATCAAGCTATTTCAGATGATAATGGATTTATTTTAGGAGAGCTTATAACATTCAATGGCTTGAAGCAACCAATATGATGTAATCCATGAAATAGAGCATTTGCCACACCTCACAGTTTACAGGGAAGCTCTCTTCAATTTGAACTTAGCCCTAGATATCTTTTAGGTCAGTGATAAATGTCATTAAATATTCCTCTCTATTTTACACCTCACCTTACAATGATCAGAGGATCGGGAATAAATTATTCCTGTTTTTTTCTTCATGGAATATGAAATCATTAATTTGTGATTAAAATCTCCCTGAAAGCAAGGATTCTTTTCCTTTTATTTTTGAATCCTTAGCACTCATCAGATCAGATAGCTAGGTAGCACAGTGGATCGACTGCTGGGTCAAGAAGACTGAGTTCAAATCTAACCTTAGACACTTATTTAACCCTGAGCAAGTCACTTAACCCTGCTTGCCTCAGTTTCCTCATATGTAAAATAAACTTGAGAAGGAAATGACGAACTGATCCTGTTTCTTTGCAAAGCAAACTCCACAGAGTTCATGAAATGTTGGACATGACTGAATGACTAAACAAGAAAATATTCAGCAGAGTGCCTGGCACTTATTAAATGCTTATTGACTTGATGTCTACATGGCACACACATTGTTGGAAAGGAGCCCTTAAGGCTGCATTTTGATCTATTGAATCCTATACGTTTTTGTTATTAATCAACAACAAATAAATTAGGTTCTTAAATACACACACATATATTTCAGTTTATTGTACAATGATAATAATGTAGTGTATTATGCAATAGTATTTGTGAAAGCTTGTTCATTCCTTACTAATAGCTTCATGGTGTTCCCATTTTTTGCCATATCTCAAATAAATCCACTCTTGACCAAATCATTCTTTTAGGCTCCTTTAGACAATATATCATAATTATAGTCTGTGTTTATGCCCTTTCTAAAATCCCTATACCATTTTTTGTTACCAGTAACTCATTTAAATAGTTCTGACAGAGTTGTTCTAATTATATGAAAAAAAATTTTATTTCACTTTTAGTCTTCCAGCTTTGACCCAACTTTTATCCTTGTTCTTACAAGTTAATAGGCGGACTGTAGAGAGAGATAGTAGATTTAGGAATGGCTCTCACATCAGTAATTAGTCTTTTCCTGTCAGAATATAGTGAACTGCTCTTTGTGACGTTATTTGGTACATATCATGAAGGAGCTCACGAATTATTCTTTTAAAGAAATTATTCATCATTTAGAAGCAGGAGGTTTTGGTGTAGTCTTTTTCTTTGGCTTATCTTATTCTTTGTTCCTGATTCATATTTCCTGCTAACTTTCTCTTCAGTCTTACCTTGTGTATTCAAGTCATCAGGGATCAAAGGGTATGTTCATTTTATTCAGAGGGTTTTATTGAGTTCTTTGTAGAATGTTTTTGCCTCTCATCCTCTCCAATAGATGTTAAAGCATAAGTTGCATTTATTTTCTTTTTTAAAAAAATCATTTGTTTTTTACATTAAAATTCCCAAGCATCTCCTCCCCTTTCTCCTCTCCCTACTGTAGAAAAGGCATCTTTTAACAACAACAACTACAAACACACATACAATGTCTTGCTCATTTCTATTTACCAATTCTTTCTCTGGAGGTGGATATATACACAACATTCCTCAAACCATATTTCTGTTGGCATTACATAATGCTCTTTTGGTTCTGCTCATTTTACTCTTCATAATTTCATTTGGGTCTTCCCATGTTTTTCTAAAATTAACCTATTCAGACAATTCTGAGGGACTACTGAAAAAGAATGCTATCCACCTCCAGAAAAAGAACTGTTGGAGTAGAAATGCATGAAAACATGAGTTATCACTTATTTATTTGGTATATATTTTGGGGTTTTGGTTGCACAAGATTATTCATTTGCAAAATGAATAATATAGAAATAAGTTTTAGGTGATAATTTATGTATAACCAGATTTAATTGTTTGTCAGCTCCAGCAGTGGGGAGGGAAGAAAGGAGGGAGATAATATGGATTATATGACTTCGGAAAACTTGTATG
The DNA here is from genome assembly GCF_016433145.1 of Gracilinanus agilis. Classification (NCBI taxonomy): domain Eukaryota; kingdom Metazoa; phylum Chordata; class Mammalia; order Didelphimorphia; family Didelphidae; genus Gracilinanus; species Gracilinanus agilis. The sequence continues at coordinate 8,254 of NW_025369777.1, read as the reverse complement.
GAAATTTGTTAAGATTTTAAAAATTAACTAAAACTAACCTGTTCATCATATCTTGCAACACAGTAGTACTCCGCCAGTCACATGTCACAACTTGTTTAGCCATTCCCCAAATGATGGGCATTCCTTCAATTTCCACTTCTTTGCTGCCACAAAGAGATCTGCTATACGTATTTTAGAACATATAGATATTTTTTCCTTTTTCCCTGATCACCTTCAGAAATAAACCTAATAATGGTATTGCTAGATCAAAAGGCATATGTGGTTTTATAACTCTTTGGGCATAACTCCAAACTGCTCTCCAAAATGGTTGGATAAGATCACAGTTTCACCAATAGTCACACTTATTTTCATGGTGGTCTTTTTGTAAATACATATGAGCATTTCAATATAAGGTATTCTAATATTTGATGAGCTCATGTTCCCTTATGCCTTTAGCTACACAATAAAACTGTTTGGTTTAACTTTTTTAGTTGCCTTATACAAGGGAATCTGTGAGCCATCCTTCCATTTAGCTAAATTTTGCTTCTATCTTTTGTTTTCACTTATATAGCAAGAATGTTGATTGATATAATTGAGCTCCTCTAGTTGTATGCCCAGAGCAGGCAGATGATGTAGTACAGTGATGGCGAATCTTTTAGAGACAGAGTGCCAGGTCCATCCCCCAACCCCTTATCCCACATAGGGGAAGGTGGAAGTGTTCCCATTGGGCTGTTAGGCAGAGGGGTAGGTGAAGTGAAAAAATGTCATCAGGCATGATGGAGCCAGGAAGGGGAGCAGCTCCACCCAAGTCCCTTTTCCTTTCTAGTAATGAACTCTGGTGGGGAGGGGGCAGCCACATGCCCACAGAGAGCACTCTGTTTTCCATCTTTGGCACCTGTGCCATAGGTTTGCCATCACTGGTGTAGCAGAAAGAGTGGTGGGATTGGAGTTAGGAAGATGAATCTTCCTGAATTCAAACCCACTAGCTGTAAGACGCTGGCAAAGTCACTTCTCCTTGCTTGCCTCAGTATCCTCATTTGTAAAATGAATTGGAGAAGGAAATGGCAAACCACTGTAGTATATTTGCCAAGAAAATACTAAATTGGGCCATAAAAAGTCAGGCAAGACTGAAAACAATTAAATAACAAGAAAAGGAGCCTGTTCATTTGTTGGCCACTGGACAAGTCCTTCACATGTTGAGAATCAGCAATTTATTTAAAATTCACAAATGATCTAAAAATTTTATGATTCTCAATACCGTTCATTCCATATTCCACTATTGCCACTGTCTCTAAAAAAATTGAAAGTGATTACAAAAGACTGAATCATATTTTTCTTCAACTTTTCTTTGTTTCCATGGTCAAATAATTCATAGCCATGTGTTTGGACTTTTGGTCATAAGACTTCCAAAGGTTCCTCAGAAAGCAGATTCAGCCTGTTTCTAGAATCATAATCAAAGCTTCCTCTCATGGTGGAACCTGGCAAAGCTTTTATCATCTTCAGGATCATGCAATCAATCCATGCATTGATGAGTTACCAAAGGACTTTATCGAAGCAGAAAATAATGGTGCTATTATTCCTTTAGAGATCTTTGTGTTTTTTGCCTTTTAGATTTTACATTTTATGCAATAATGCTATCCAGTCAGAGAAGAGGCCTGTTCCTTTTCTATCACCTATACCTGACACAATTCTAACTTTGATTCTATTATGTTTTCAATATTGAGTCTTTGATAAACACGAACATAATTCACTTGTTCTGTATACTCATTCTCTCATTCTTCATGCTGAAGATGTATTATGGTGGAAAAGGCATAGGAATGGTAGACCCATTAGGTTTAAATCCTATAACTGATCTTTAGTCTCTTTATATCTTTGGCATGCCACTCAGTTTTTCCATCTGTAAAATTAGAGAGTTTTAGTTAGTGATCTCAAAAGTCTTATTCTGTTTACTATCCTAAGGCAAAACTCTAACCCAGGCAAAATCTTAGCTTTTGGATGCTACTTTATTGTTATTGTTCAGTTGTTTGAGATCTGTCCAATTCTTTGTGACCTTATTTGGAGTTTTCCTGGCAAAGATACTGAAGTGAGTTTGCCATTTCTTTCTCCAGCTCATTTTGGAGATGAGGAAACTAAGGCAAACATGGTAAAGTGACTTGCTACTTCACCTGGATAGTAAGTATCTGAGGCCAGATTTGAACTTGGGAAGATGGGTCTTTCTGACTCCAGACTACCTAGTTATCATACTGGATATCATAGTAGGTAGATTAAAAAGAAACCTTCCCTAAAGTCTAAATTAATTATAACTTCTGTATGTCATCTTCCCATGTTCAAGTTCTAAAAGAAAATGAAATTGTTCTGACACAATTTGTTATTCCCAGACCTTTTTTTGTTCCTCAGTACTTAGTCCTTTTTGGTATTCAGGGTCATTGTAAATTGATTGTTTTGATGATTTTGTACATTGTTCTTTTTCATCTTGTATGATAATTCTTTAAACTCCTAATGTAAAAAAAACACAGTGTTGACCTGAGGAATAATTCTAGATCAAAGGAGCTCTTTGATTTTTAAATTATACTAAACAAAATTAAAGAGCAAGTGTTACTTATTTCTTTATTTTTTAAAGATGGTATCTCTAATGTATGAAGTATGAAAACATAATCTACTCCATAAAACAGAAATGAATGTATCAAGATGAAAATCATTTTTATTAATTTCATAAAAAATCAAACACAGAAACTGTACCATGCCACCAAGAAGATACCAGCTTTCTAAGCCAAGGTTCAAAAGTTCAAGCATATGTTCATTAGACTTAGTCACCAATTACTGGTGGTTGCCTAGGTTGCCCACTACCAGAGAGTTTAGTAATAGCATCCAACATGAAAATATTCTCAGTATTATAAGTGGCTATGATTTTAATTCTACTCACAAAGAAAAACAGCCTGATTTTCTTATAACTTAAAAATACACTTATATTTCTCTCTATTGCTTAGAAATTATAATAAAAGTATAATATGAGATGACAGAAGACTAATGTTATGGTTATCCTAAGATATGCACATAATGAGCCATTGGTAGAGCTATAAGTTGGTCCAATATTTTCAGAAAGAAATCTGGAATAATCTTTTTTTTTAGGACTTTGAATATTTATTTTTTAGAAAATTTTTCCATGGTTACACGATTCATGTTCTTACACTCCCCTTCAACCCCCCTACACCCATATCATCCCCAATAGCCGACGCACATTTCCACTGGTTTTAACATGTGTCATCAATCAAGACCTATTTCCATTATTTCCATATTATTCATAGTTGCACTGTGGTGGTTGTTTAGAGTCTACATCCAAATCATGTCCACATCAACTCATGTGTTCAAGAAGTTGTTTTTCTTCTGTGCTTCCACTCCCACAGTTCTTCCTCTGAATGTGGATAGTGTTCTTTTCCATAAGTCCCTCAGAATTGTCCTCAATCATTTCATTGCTGCTAGTACAGAAGTCCATTACTTTTGATTTTACCACACTGTATCAGTCTCTCTGTATAATGCTCTCTGGTTCTGCTCCTTTCACACTGCATCAATTCCTGGAGGTCATTCCAGTTCACATGGAATTATTCCAGTTTATTATTCCTTTGAGCACAATAGTATTCCATCACCAGCATATACCACAGTTTGTTCAGCCATTCCCCAATTGAAGGGCATACCCTCATTTTCCAGTTTTTTGCCACCACAAAGAGCACAGGTATAAATATTTTTGTACAAGTCTTTTACCCTATGATCTCTTTGGGGTGCAAACCCAGCAATGCTATGGCTGAATCAAAGGGCAGGCATTCTTTTATAACCCTTTGAGCATAGTTCCAAATTGCCATCCAGAATGTTTGGATCAGTTCACAACTCCATTAGAAATGCATTAATTTCCCAATTTTGTCACATTCCCTCTAACATTCATTACTCTCCTCTGCTGAAATTTTAGCCAGTCTGCTAGGTGTAAGATGGTACCTCAGAGTTGTTTTGATTTGCATTTCTCTAATTATTACAGATTTAGAACACTTTCTCATGTGCTTATTGATAGTTTTGATTTCTTTATCTGAAAATTGCCTAGTCATGTCCCTTGCCCATTTATCAATTGGGGAATGGCTTGATTTTTTACACAACTCATTTAGCTCCTTGTATATTTGAGTAATTAGACCTCTGTCAGAGTTTTTTGTTATAAAGATTTTTCCCCAATTTGTTGTTTCCCTTCTGATTTTTGTTGCATTGCTTTTGTTTGTAAAAAACCTTTTTAATTTAATATAATCAAAATTATTTATTTTACATTTTGTAATTTTTTCTAACTCATGATTGGTTTTAAAATCTTTCCTTGCCCAGTGATCTGACAAGTATACTATTCTGTGTTCACCTAATTACTTATAGTTTCCTTCTTTATATTCAAGTCATTCACCCATTCTGAATTTATATTGGTGTAGGGTGTGTGATGTTTATCTAAACCTAATCTCTCCCATATTGTTTTCCAATTTCCCCAGCAGTTTTTGTCAAATAGTGGATTTTTGTCCCAAAAGTTGGGCTCTTTGGGTTTATCATAGACTGTCTTACTGATGTCACTTACCCAAAGTTTATTCCAATGATCCACCCTTCTGTCTCTTAGCCAGTACCATATTGTTTTGATGACATGGCTTTATAGTATAGTTTAATATTTGGTACTGCTAGGCTATTTCCTTCATTTCTTTTTCATTATTTCCCTTGATATTCTTGAACTTTTGTTATTCCACATGAACTTAGTTATAGTTTTTTCTAATTCAGTAAAAAAGTTTCTTGGTAGTTTGATAGGTATGGCACTAAATAAGTAAATTAATTTGGGTAGAATGGTCATTTTTTTAATGTTAGCTCGTTCTACCAATGAGCAATCAATGTTTTTCCAATTGTTTAGATCTAGTTTTAATTGTTTGAAAAGTATTTTGTAGTTGTGTTCATATAATTCCTGTGTTTGTTTTAGAAGATAGATTCCCAAGTATTTTATATTGTCTAGGGTGATTTTAAATGGTATTTCTCTTTCTAACTCTTGCTGCTGAGATGTGTTGGAAATATATAGAAATGCTGATGATTTATGTGCATTTATTTTGTATCCTGCCACTTTGCTAAAATTGTTGATTATTTTCAGAAGCTTTTTAGTTGATTCTCTAGGATTTTTTAAGTAGACCATCTGCAAAGAGTGATAGGTTGGTCTCCTCAGTGCCTATTTTAATACCTCCAATTTCTTTTTCTTCTCTAATTGCTACTGCTAGTGTTTCTAGTACAATGTTATATAATAGAGGTGATAATGGGCATCCTTATTTCACTCCTGATCTTATTGGGAAGGCTTCTAATTTATCCCAATTGCATATGATGTTTACTGATGGTTTTAGATATGTATTGTTTATTATTTTTAGGAAAGGTCCTTCTATTCCTATACTTTCCAGTTTTTTTCAATAGGAATGGATGCTGTATTTTGTCAAAGGCTTTTTCAGCATCTATTGAGATAATCATGTGATTTTTGTTTGTTAGCTTGTTGATATGGTCAATTATGTGGATGGTTTTCCTAATGTCGAACCATCCTTGCATTCCTGGTCTAAATCCCACCTGATCATAATGGATAATCCTCATAATCACCTGCTGGAGTCTTTTTTGCTAGTGTTCTATTTAAGATGTTTGCATCTATGCTCATTAGGGAGATTGGTCTATAGTTTTCTTTCTCTGTTTTTGGTCTTCCTGGCTTTGGAATCAGTGCCATATTCATGTCATCAAAGGAATTTGGTAGAACTCCTTCTTTGCTTATTATGTCAAATAATTTGTATAGAATTGGGATTATTTGTTCTTTGAATGTTTGATAGAATTTACTTGTGAGTCCATCAGGCCTTGGCAATTTTTTCTTAAGGAGTTATTGATGGTTTGTTCAATTTCTTTTTCTGATATTCGATTATTTAGGTATTCTATTTCTTCTGCTGTTAATCTAGGCAATCTATATTTTTGTAAATATTCATCCATATCACCTAAATTGTTTATTGCCACATAATTGGGTAAAATAGTTTTTAATGATTGCCTTAATTTCCTCTTATTAGAAGTGAGGTCTCCTTTTCATCTTTGATACTGTTAATTTGGTTTTCTTCTTTACTTTTTTATTAGATTTACCAGTAGTTTGTCTATTTTATCTTTTTTTCAAAGTATCAGCTGCTAATCTTATTTATTAATTCAATTTTACTTTCAATTATATTAATTTCTCCTTTGATTTTTAGTATTTCTAATTTAGTTTCCATCTGGGGATTTTTAATATGTTGAGTTTCTAATTTTTTAAGTTGCATACCCAATTTATTGACCTCTGCCCTACCTAATTTGTTAATATATGCACTCAGTGATATAAATTCCTCCCGTAGTACTGCTTTGGCTGCATCCCACAGGTTTTGGTAAGAAGTCACATTGCTGTCATTCTCTTCAGTGAAATTACTAATTGTTTCTATGATTTGTTCTAACTTATTTTGGAGAATCAATTATTTAATTTCCAATTAGTTTTTGGTTTGCCTCTCCATGTATCCTTGCTAATAACTATTTTTGTTGCATTATGATCTGATAAGGTTGCATTTATTATTTCTACTCTTTTGCATTTGTTTGCCATTTTTCTATGCCCTAGTAAATGGTTAATCTTTGTGAATGTTCCATGTGCTGCTGAAAAGAAGGTGTATTCCTTTTTTGTCCCTATTTATTTTTCTCAATATATCTATTAACTCTAATTTTCCTAAGATTTCATTTACCTCTCTTATCTCGTTCTTATTTATTTTTTGGTTTGATTTTTCTAGATCTGATAGGGGAAGGTTTACGTCTCCTGCTAGTATAGTTTTATTATCTATTTCCTCTTGAGCTCTGCCAGTTTCTCCTTTAGAAATTTAAATGCTATACCATTTGGTGCATAAATGTTGAGTACTGCTGTTTCTTCATTGTTTATACTGCCTTTTATCAGGATGTAATTACCTTCCCTATATCTTTTAACCAGATCTATTTTTACTTTGGCTTTGTCAGAAATCATGATTGCAACTCCTGCCTTCTTTTTCTCAGTTGAAGCCCAATAGATTTTGCTCTAGCCTTTTATTTTTTTTTCTATATATGTCTACCTGTCTCATGTTTGTTTCTTGTAGACAACATATGGTAGGATTTTGGTTTCTAATCCACTCTGCTATTTGCTTCTGTTTTATCAGAGAGTTCATCCCATTCACATTTAGAGTTATAATTATCAAATGTGTATTCCCAGATATTTTGATTCCCTCTCCTTGTCCTGCCCTTTCTTCTTTCACTATTTCCTTCTATACCAGTGTTTTGTTTTTAATCCATTCCTCTAATCCCCTCCCTTAGTGTACTTCCCTTTCTCCCCACTCTCTTCTTATTCCCCTCTCATTGTTCTTTAGGGTCTTTATAAGCTACACCCCTCCTCCGCCTTCTTCCTCCCTAGTATTGCTTCCCTCCCCACAAGTCCATTTGTTACCCTTCTACTTTTCTATAGGGCACAAATCAATTCTCTGCCCCAGTGGATCTGATTGTTCTTCTCTCTTTAAGTTAATTTCAGTGCACTTAAGAATTAAGTATTTCCTTTCTCCAACCTCTTTACCCTTCCATTGTAATGAACTTCTCCCCTGTTCACCCCACACACTTCTTTATGAAATATAAATTTACTCCATTTTGTTTATTTTCCCATTTCTCTGGCTTTTTCTAGAATGACAAAAATACCCATTTTATTAAAAAGCCATATTTCAGAGTGTCCTGCCCCGTGTCATACCTTAGGAAGCCGCCTCATCGCTCACCAAGCTCACCAAAAGCGTGGGCCTCCTCCATTTGCCATGAGTACAAACACCTTATGGCTCTTTGACCATCCATCATTTGTACCCACCTTCTCTTCCCCACAGCCCTTTTCCAAACTTAACATAAATTTTGGAAAACTAAGTTTTCCAAACAACGCCACTGGCCGGCCTTGAAACAACAATAAAATTTCAGAAAAGTCAATGGCCAGGCTAAGAACTCAGTCCCAATTCCCCATTCAGGACCTAAAATATGCAATTTGCTCTTCAGCTCCCGAGAACTCTAAGGATATCTTTACACATGGAAAAATCCCAGAGTGTAGAACACACACAATCCCAGGTATTGTTCACAATCTGCATTTATTGAATTTCAACTTAAAATTATTCCACCTTCTACAAAGGCAAGGCAGGACCCTCCAGAGAGTGATGACTTTGATTTTTTTTTTTAATATAGAAGTGACTGAGCTTGG
>NW_025369776.1:0-2130 GCF_016433145.1 Gracilinanus agilis | reverse complement strand
AACAAGTATTTTTAGTAGACACTTAATATAAGTCTATTGAATGATTGAGTTTTTCTTCTCTCATGGCACTGGGGACAGGCAGCCAATCAGACAAAAAGCATTCATTAAACGGTGCAAAAAGCAGGCTACAGAAATAGTTGAATTGTGAAGTGATGAAGCTCTGCACTAGAGTGATGGCAGTTAGGGGAGAGAAGGGAGTGTATTCAAAAGAAGTCACAAGGGAGAAATGGACAGATTTTGGAATGGATTGGTGTTGAAAGCCGTTATATGTAAAGAGCCATTTGGAGAAATAGGGTCAAATTTAGGGCCTGTTATCTGGATTCCCTACGTGACCAATCCAGGCTGAGGCAGTCTTTGTGTTTGGTCCTGGTCACCTGAGCCCTGAAAAGCTCTGGTACCAGCAGGTAGATTAATCCAAAAACAACTTGACCCCTCCAAGAGGCTATTAGGAGTCATTTAGAGAAACAGAGTCTGTAATAGATGTTTTATCTGGATCCCATTACAAAATCATCGGCAAGTAAAACTGCGTGTATGATTTTTCTGCACTGCATGTCAGATGCAGATAGAATGGATCATCTAAGGTAAAAATCTGAGGCTCCTCTTTTGACTCATTTTTAGATCCCCACCTTCTCTCAATTTTCTTATTGGAAAGCTTTGAGTCCTTAACCAGACCAGCAGCTACTGAGTTAACAATTCCTCTCCTTGACAATTTCTCTCCTTGATAATTAAGAAGCCTGAAACCTAAAAAATATATTACTTAGATAAGGACTGGAGCCGGACAATTTAGTCCAGACTATCTGACCAGGTACAGATCTGTAAATCAAGGCAGAACGCAATTAGTAAACATCTCCATGAAATTTATTTCTGCTTCCGGAATTATCCCCTACTAATTGGTTGTTGGAACTTGGCCCTTGTCTTTGCACCCATATCTCTATTTTTTAGGCTTTAATGAATTGTGTATGATTTATAACCTCCTTCACAGCTGTGATTCTTTCTTTGTGTTCTTTGTTTGAAACCAGTATAAAATAAAGTCAAAAATCCCATAGCGTGGGATCAGCATGGGCTAACCTCTAGTTCGGCTGTTCTCAGTTTCTTTTTCCTGTCTTAGCAATCCGACGCCGTAAAACGCCACTCAGGACCCCTACCATATAGAGCTGGTCCTCTATAGATTGGGTTTAAGGAGTAAGAGATAATGAGGAGTTAAGGATGATTCCTAGTTTGGGAGGCTGAGGAACTGGGAGGATAATGTTGTGCCCTAAAGTAATAAGGGAATGTAGGAGGGAGAAAAAAAAAATGAGTTCAGTATTGTGTATGTGTAATGTGAGATGTCCACTAGTCATAAAGTACAAGAAGTCTGGAAGGCAGTTGGAGATTCAAGATTGGAGATCAAACAATAGATTAAGGTAGGATATACAGATCTGAGAGTCATCAACATAGTACTTAAATCCATGCAAACTGATAAAATCAACTAGTGCCTTAGTAGAAAGGAAGAACAGAAGAGAGTCCAGAATAGTTTTATCTGACTCTACAAGGATCCCCTGAAGGCTTGATTGGTTTTCAGATACTGGTGTATTTTATGTTTCTTTGTACTTCATTGCTCCTGTCCTTGCTGTCCCAGAAGTTATTTGTGGTCATGGCCTCATGAGCATTGGCAAGTGTCCAATGCGTCATCTAAGATAAACAAGAGGAAGCAGAGGCCCAGCTGTTGTAGGCAAAACTTGCCACAGATTTCCTTCTCATTCCCTCTCCATTTGTCAAATCCTAAAGCCTTGAGGCTCAGCTAAAATATCCCATGGGATCACTCTCTGAGGAGGCTGCATGGGACAGGGAGAAAGTACTAGGTTCTGGTGTCAGAAGACCTGAATCCAAGGTCTGCTTCTGTCACATAGTAAAAGTGGGACCTTCTGCATATCATGGTACTCCATCTACTGAATGAGTGAGAATGAGACAGAGACAGAGACAGGGAGAGAAAGCAATTGAGACAGACAGACGCTGAATCAGAGAAACCAATACAAAGACAGACAAAGAAATCTGACAGACCTTTGACAGTTTAGTGTGTATCAGAAGGGTATGAAACTGGGGCCCTTGACAGGGGGAGGTTTTTGTCTCACTTCCTCATTGAATGTACCA